>NC_053391.1:527622803-527922803 GCF_905171765.1 Bufo bufo | reverse complement strand
TAAGGTCCTTTAATCTTTCCTGGTAAGTTTTATCCTGCAATCCATGTACCAGTTTAGTAGCTCTTCTCTGAACTCTCTCCAAAGTATCAATATCCTTCTGGAGATATGGTCTCCAGTACTGAGCACAATACTGCAAATGAGGTCTCACTAGTGCTCTGTAGAGCGGCATGAGCACCTCCCTCTTTCTACTGGTAATTCCTCTCCCTATACACCCAAGCATTCTGCTAGCATTTCCTGCTGCTCTATGACATTGTCTGCCTACCTTTAAGTCTTCTGAAATAATGACCCCTAAATCCCTTTCCTCAGATACTGAGGTTAGGACTGTATCACTGATTTTATATTCTGCTCTTGGGTTTTTACGTCCCAGGTGCATTATCTTGCACTTATCAACATTAAATTTTAGTTGCCATATTTTTGACCATTCCTCTAGTTTTCCTAAGTCCTTTTCCATTTGGTGTATCCCTCCAGGAACATCAACCCTGTTACAAATCTTTGTGTCATCAGCAAAAAGACACACCTTACCATCGAGGCCTTCTGCAATTTCGCTGATAAAGATATTAAACAATATGGGTCCCAGAACAGATCCCTGAGGTACCCCACTGGTAACAAGACCTTGGTCTGAATATACTCCATTGACTACAACCCTCTGTTGCCTGTCCCTCAGCCACTGCCTAATCCATTCAACAATATGGGAGTCCAAGCCCAAAGACTGCACTTTATTGATAAGCTTTCTATGTGGGACAGTATCAAAAGCCTTACTAAAGTCTAGATAAGCGATGTCTACTGCACCTCCTCCATCCATTATTTTAGTCACCCAATCGAAAAAATCAATAAGATTAGTTTGACATGATCTCCCTGAAGTAAACCCATGCTGTTTTTCATCTTTCAATCCATGGGATTTTAGATGTTCCACAATCCTCTCCTTAAGTATGGTTTCCATTAATTTCCCCACTATTGATGTCAGGCTTACTGGCCTATAGTTGCCCGATTCCTCCCTACTACCTTCTACCTTTCTTGTGAACAGAGACAGATTAAACATGTCCTTCTATATAACAGTCAGGGATAGCTGCTAACTAGCAACTAACTTTCCATGGGTCAGAAAAGACCATTGGATGTTGAACATATTGTATCCTGAGGGATCCGCTGTGATTGGGAGAAGGAGACTGAGACGCCCATTGAGAAACCCTGGCGTCTCCTCCATGTTCCAATGCTCCGTATTTACATACTGAGCGCAAAAACTTCAGGCGGGGCGTAGGGGCGATGTTTAAAAACCT
Source organism: Bufo bufo (assembly GCF_905171765.1). NCBI lineage: Eukaryota > Metazoa > Chordata > Amphibia > Anura > Bufonidae > Bufo > Bufo bufo. Next base: position 527,921,529 of record NC_053391.1, on the reverse strand, counting down.
GGGTGGCAGCATCAGCGGGGGGTACCCCGCAAGTACAGGTATTTAGCGCCTATAAGTAAAACAGATGAAAGGTCCTTTCACGTAATAACTTCATAAATTGATTTCTACTGTAAAAAAACATTTTACTGAAGTCAGGTTCGATTCCAAGGTATCACTTGAAAATGTTTTTTTTTATCGTAGAAATCAATTTATGACGTTATTACGCAAAGTCTCGCGAGACTACGCGAAGGAATAACTTCGGCTCATCTGAGCCAATACATTCTAATACTGTATGGAGCACTCGCTCCCGTACGGTATTGAAACAAAGTTTTATGAGAATCGACTTAGGATGTTTCATCCAAAGTCGGTTCTCTTATCCCTAGTGTCAAACACACTTGAGTAGTAGTAGCTAGTGTTTTGCGAACTTCTGTTTTCAAGTTTGGCGTACAAGGTTCGGGTTATGGTTGGTGGTAGCGGAATCCATAACAGAATTCTTAGAGAACCCGAACTTGAAACAGAAGTTGGCTCATCCCTAGTAGCAGCTCTAGACAACAGTTTAAAGACGCTCCAACATTGTGCAACATTTGATTAATTTGACGCAAATTATGGCAATGCGGACACAAGATGGATTTAATTTTCAGAAAACCCTTTTAAGCAATTATGCAGCTTTACGTCTCACCCCACCTACTTGTATTGCGCGGTATATTGCGGTGGATGTGCTTAAGGTTGTTAAGCTTATGTTGATCGTATGTTCTAGCTCTACTCTGTCTATTTCTACGGTGTTTTATATTGATTTTATCTGCATCTGTTCTATTTTCTATATCTTGTGCAGTATATACAATGTCACAAAGCTGTTGAACCCCATTTGACATTGCACGTAGCACAAACCTCATTGCTCTGACTGATTGGTGAATGAATCCTCCCCTCTCTATGTGATGCTAATATGTTCTGACAGTACAAGGTACTGTGTGTATTCTCTTCCAGTTGGGCTGTGCCTGCGCTGGAGATTTGCTCCTGTCCAATTAGCAGTGTTAGCTGTGAAGCATCTCTCTTCGCCTTAGGTGTTAAATGGTTTCCATCCTTCACTGAATAGTATTTAAAGTGTTAATGTGCTAATGCAAATGTAAGTGGCAAACATTACACATCTGAAAACCAGGTCCATTCATTTGAAGGATCTGAAACACATGGATTTCTGTCGGACAGTCACATGCCGCGTGTGAATATGCCCGGAGCTCCATGGAACTCCCTGTGAACTCAAAGCTGAAGTGACATGGAGCTAGATAAAGCTTTAACCTGTCCCAATTCACAGACCCTGCTGCCAATGCGCTGTGCGATGAGTACTATACTTCCGGAGGTGTTCTGACCTTCCTCCTCCTCCTCCCTAAGCGGTGATTGACAGGCTGCTGTGCAGAAGTGCATACCTAGTGAGGAGTACCCTCATGAATACAATCGGTCTATACTAGAAGTCCGGTGGTTTCTTTTACCGCTGCTAGTAGCCAAACAGTATTTTTGTGTTGATTTGGTTACTAGCACCACAGACTTACATAAGGCAGCATATTAAAGGGGTTGTGCTGTGTCCTAATAATGATCTATCCTCAGGATAGGTCATCAGTATCAGAGATCTGACTCCTTGAGCCCCGCTGATCAGCTGTTTGAAGAAACTCTGGCAGCTTCCTCTTCAGTGTTCACCTGTCTAGATTGTAGCTGTGGGTCAGTGTAATTACAGCTACTTCTCCCTTTCCCTTGAATGGAACGAACAGCTGCAATTGTGCTGCACCACTACTACAGACGACATACAGGTGACGACTGAGGAGGATGCACTGCTTGAAGGAGTGCTGCAGCTTCTTCAAGCAACTGATCAGCTGGGTGCCAGAAGTCAGATCCCTGTTGATCCTAATGACCTATCCTGCACAATCCCTTTTAGGCCCCTTTCACATGAGCAAGTCCCTCGCATCGGATTTGCAGGGAGAGCACCTGTCCTGAACTCCCAGCACTGCTGGGGTTGCATAGCATTATATTGATTTTATGATGCTATGTAGACCTTACAGTTCTAGAATATATTGTATAAGGGTACTTTCACACTAGCGTTATTCCTTTCCAGTTTTGAAATCCGGTAAAGGGTCTCAATACCAGAAAAAAACGCATCAGTTTTGTCCTAATGCATCCTGAATGGAAAGCAATCTATTCAGTATGCATCAGGATGTCTTCTGTTCCGTCCCTTGTACGGTATTTGACTGGACAAAATATTGCAGCTTGCTGCGGTATTTTTTTCCGGCCCAAATCCTGGAACAATACCGCACTTGCCGGATCCGACATTAATTTCCATAGAGATGTATTAATCCGGTACCAAGTGTTCCGGAAATTGCCACATCGCTGGACATGCGTCAGGATATAGGTGGAGCTACTTTAGCTTTTGATCTTTGAAAAAATGTAAATACCGGATCCATTATTCCGGATAAGACTGATCCGGAAAAAAAAAAGCTATCCGTTTGTTGCCGGATTCCAACAACGCTAGTGTGAAAGTACCCTTGCACTGACATAATGATGCCAGTGTTATCCAATACATTCCAGAACTGTATGGGTTACATAGCATCATAAACCAATATAATGCTATGCAACCCCGGCAGTGCTCCGGGGTTCAGGACGGGAGCTGCTGTGAGTGTGACACTCGCTCGTCTGAAATGGACATGCTGCTGATTTTAAATTCCACACGGCAGGTCAATTTACACACTGAGGGAAAAAGAGCTGTCAAATCTTATTCACTTTGACGGTACTGTATTACGCTTCTTTTTTTCCGCACTACAATCTGCGTGGAAAAAAACGCACGTAATCCACATTGTGTGCAGGTAGTCTAAAGCTGACAGATCTGCTTTAATTTTTCATTTGAGCATAGTACTACATTCTTGTAGTTCCTTTATGAAGTATTACATTTATGAGACTAGAAATGATGACATGCTAGAAAATTAGACACAAAATAGAAAAATCTGATAATATTACTGAAAAAGAGGTTTCGTAAGCCCCAATCCAGATGCATCCAGTCTTACTGAAAGTCGGCCTGGTCACAGTTCGGTACTGCTAATTACGTTTTGATATCTTATTTTAGGGGAAAAGGTCCAACTAGCGGTGACGGGAATGGTTTCCCTGCTTCAGACCTCGCAGTGTAATTGTCCTTTTTTAAAGCATGGCTGTAAACTGTAATCTAGGTTTGGGACTATGGAATTGCAGCTCATCCCAGGATTTTATTACACCTTAAAACCAAGTTTGGTTTATCGCCTTCTTTTTTACTGCCTCAGTGAAAGAAATAATGATACTTCTGAGGGCCTCGTAGTGAGGTGTGGCGTGTTTCATTACTAGGTGCTGACAGTTGTTCCTGTTCTGTGTGATAGGATTGAGCGTTCTGTGTCTGAATCCTGGTAGATTGTGTTCTGAAATTAGACTTTTGTTGCTGTGACACCCTTTTATTCCAGAAACAAAAGGGAAAATGAAATCTCTGAATACCCCAGCGAGTAATGTATGAGGGGTCTTAGGGCTGTGTGACACGAGCGAGTCCATTGCGGGAATCACGCTCCGTGTGTTAGCGGGATCCTCTGCTCTGGACTTGCTGGAGCGCTATGTGCCTCTGCTTGACTTTATTTCTGCAGAATCGTACTGACAGCTTTATTCTGTGGAAAAAGGCCATGCAGAGACACATAGCATTATAAATCATGATGATGCCGTGCTCCTGCAAGTCCAGAGCAGAGGATCCCGCTCACACACAGAGCGTGATTCCCTCAATGGACTCGCTCGTGTGAAACAGCCCTTATCTTTTAAGCGATGTCTGGAACATGGCCACCATATTGGATCAAGGGCATTTTTTTCCAATGGGAATGGAAAGTCCAAAGAAGACCAGAATTTTCTCAGAAATCGATTACCTCAGGCATGCTCAACCTGCGGCCCTCCAGCTGTTGCAAAACTACATCTCCCAGCATGCCCAAACAGCCTACAGCAGGGCATTGTGGGAGTTGTAGTTTTACAACAGCTGGAGGGCCGCAGGTTGAGCATGCCTGGATTACCTCATTCAGATTTGCAATATCTCTTGTGCTTCAAAAGTTATCAGCACAGAAGGTTACAACAACCAGGAACGTTCCCTGTGATGCACAGCTATTTCACCCGCCCCAAGTACGGCGGCTGTCGGGAAGTCACTTCCTGCTGCGCCATACATGTATGTCGGATGTCGGAAGGGGTTATCCCTGGTGTGGGTAACACCGACTGAAGAGACCGTGCACACACACATCACCAGAATCACAAGAAAACAAATAATTTTTGATTTTTTACAATTCTGTGGTTGCAGTTGCGGCAAGTTTCACTCTGTGCCCCTTCGGTTCCACAATGTTTTTAGGCTGCACCACTACACAGTGATCTTTGGTCGAGTGCCGTTTGTTGTGGCCAAAAGCTGCCGCGTTGCTTCAGCCGGAAAGTTCATATTCACAACACATATTCACAATACTGATGATAAAAGGAGTATTCTCCAAACCTAGCTAGTGCTGTGATCTGTGTAACGTGGTCAAAACAGCCGATAGACTTCCTTTAATAACCGTTTGCCAACTAGGCACAAGGGGTGATTAGATCAGAGGACTAGAGAAGTGGCAGAAAAAAGTTTTTTGTGACTTTTTGAACCAATTTTGTTGTAATTGCCATTTCTGCACTGCCCTCACTACTTTCTGAAAAGGGGGGTTCGAAGACCAGCTAGTCCACCACATTTATCTTTTATCACAGGTGGACTCGACTTACTAATTAGGCGACTTCTGAAGGCAATTAGTCGCACTGGATAATATTTAGGGGTATCAGAGCACCGGGGGGGGGGGGGGGGGGGGGGGTGCTGAATACAAATGCACGACTCACGTTGCAGATTTTTTATTTGTGGTGGTCGGTCACATAAAATCCCAATAAAAATACATGGTTTGTGGGTGTAATGTGAAAAATTTTTGGAAAAGCTCAAAGTGTATGAATGGAGGGTGCACGCACTAATCCCTTCACTTCTATGGGACTGCCGGAGAAAGCTGATCCAGTTCTCGCCTATTTTTGACGGTCCCATAGAAATGGCGTGCAGTCACACGTGCGTGGCTGCTCTTTGTTCACGTCAGGGTTCCCGTTCTGGAGGTAGGCACGAGTCCCAGAGGTGACATTGGTGGTATATCGCTAGGATATGTCACCAATGTCTAAGAGACAACCACTTTAAAGGGACACTGCCGCCTGGACTTCACTTACTGAGCTATTAATATCACCACTTCAGTCTCCACAATTTACATTAAAATATACTAGTATTACTGCCCTGTGTCTTGTAATTTGTCTAGAAAATCGCTTGTATTATTATGCTAATTACCTCAATAAGGAGCCCAAGGGGCTGTCCCTCCGGCCGTTGGAGCCCAGCCGCACCCCACTGTTAAGTTATTCACTGCTCATCGCTGACGTAATGTGTTTGTTGCACCCAAAATCTCGCGCATGCGCCGTGGATACTCATGTCAACACCCGCGCGGTGTCCTGGCATCGGCTTCACAGAATGAAGTGCGCATGCGCCAGCTTCACTCGACCCGGAAATGCGCGAGATTTTGTGCGCAACAAACACATTACGTCGGCGATGAGCAGTGAATGAATTAACAGTGGGGCGGTGCTGGGCTCTAGGATAATGGGCGCGGCTGGGCTCCAACGGCCGGAGGGACATCCCCTTGGGCTCCTTATTGAGGTAATTAGCATATTAATAAAAGCGATTTTCTAGACAACTTACAAGACACAGGGCAGTAATACTAATATATTTTAATGTAAATTGTGGAGACTGATGTGGTGATGTTAATAACTCAGTAAGTATAGTCCAGGTGACACTGTACCTTTAAGGCCAATATAGGCTTTGTCTGGAAGGGGTTAAAGTGATTTCATATTACATACATGCTTGGCATTAAAAGAGATAAACTCGTGCTTGGATGTGGAAATCATCGCATATACAATTTTTATGTATTTTTTCCCTAGATTTCTTAAGAAGACCTTGTAATGAAGTGTTCTTTACATATTTTACAACAGGCATCTTTCTGAAGAGGGATTTGAAGCTTGTAATGGTTCCTCGGAGAAACTGACTAAAAGTGCTATTATCCTCGTTGCTCTCAATGTAAGTATTATTTTAATTGGCTTTTAATGGTGGCGAGTTCACTGTCCATTCAAGGGAATCTGTCACCTTCATTATGGACTACTTTCTGCGGGAAGGAGTCCTGAGCAGTAATTTTTCTTTTTGTAATCCCCCTCTCTTCACCTTGTTAACCCTGCTGAGCGCTGGCAAAGCTGCGCTGGATTACACTGTCCAGACTGCTGAACCGTGCAAAATCAAAGGCGCGACACTCCAGAGCGCAAGCTTGGCAACCTGGACTATGTAATCCAGCTCCGTTTTGGTAGTGCCCAGTGTGCGAATGGGGGCGCAATATGACTGTGGAGGAAATACTGGTCTGGACTCCTTATCTTCTACCAGATAGTTCACAGACAGGGTGACAGTAAATGTTCATCCAGGCAACATGTTATTAGATTTAGCAGTTGCAGTGTTCCACACTATTTATAATGGGGTTTATACAGTTTTCATGTAGCTCTGTTGAGTTTTGAAGCGAATCGGAGCAGAGCGGCAGTAACGGGCTCAGTCCACTGGACAACGGACAGAGCTGTGTATATCCAGCATCAGAACTGCTGATCTTTGGGGGTTCAGGGTGTCTGACCCCCCCCCCCCCCCCTTTAGTGAAATATTGATGACCTATTCTGATAGACCATCACTTCTAAAGGGTTGGACAAGGCATAGAATTAAGCAAATTGCTCAGCTGAAGCTCAATTCATTTTTACTGGTGTGTACCAATTAACATAAGCATAAGGATATACTGTATGTTTGACATATGTGATGGGAACTTTCCCACAGAATATACGGCTAGAATGTGAATGCAGTCTTAGGGCTCATGCACACGACTGTATGTATTTTTCGGTCCGCAAAAAACGGAACTGCAAAAAACACAGATGACTTCTGTATGCATTCCATATTTTGCAGAACGGAACAGCTGGCCCCTAATAGAACAGTCCTATTCTTGTCCTTAATGCAAACAATAATAGGACATTTTCTATACTTTGCGGAACAGACATACGGAAACGGAATGCACACGGAGTAACTTTTTTTTCTTTATTTTTTTCTTTATTTTTTTGCGGACCCATTAAAATGAATGGTTCCATATACAGTCCGCAAAAAAAAAAAAACTGATCGGACACGGAAAGAAAATACATTCATGTGCATGAGCCCTTAGTGAGATGTTCCCAGTAGGTGTCCATATCTGCTATAAGCGATCAGTTCTTCATGCAGTGTGCCCTTTGCAGTCGCAGGCTTACCTGCCAAGAATATTTTCCAGGGCGCCCCTCTCCTTTACTGTGGAAGCGCAGCTTGATGATATACCGGTACAGAAAATGGCTGCGGACACAGGACTGGTGCTGAAATGCTAAATAACCCATTTCAGCTGATGTCGGCAGAGCTTTGACAGTGCTCTGAGAATGGCTTATTTTGTGAATATTCTGCTAGAAGGAACGGTTATTAAAGATAATTAATCCTTTATCCTTGAACTCATGTAAATACAGGTTTTCAGATAAAAAGCGGTAATGATACTTAATAACCCTTGTCCCATCACACTACATCTCCCATGGAGCTCAAATTGTTCTCTGTTGGATGCCAGCTGCTTATGTTAATCATTGCATGCCAGCACAAATGACTATTGGTTTAATTCTATGCTTTAGTGACCTCCAATCCGCAGCAGCAAAACAAGAATATATCTCCGTGTCTATCGCACCATATGAAAGGCTTCTTTGTTTTCAGCTATGTTGGGCACCAATGTTCAGTCCACACAAGGGGGGGATAGCCTGGTCATCTAGAGCAGGGGGGCTCGAGTACTTTTTGTAAAGCTCCTGGGTCTGCCTTTGAGGAAAGAATGTAAGGCGGGACCACACCATTGACGCATAGTGCACTGCAGCAATTATTATTATTTTTTTTAATAAAAAGATGCATCCAATCTTGCCCAATCCTTTTAGTGACTCCCCACACAGTAATGGTGCCCATTGTGCCTCCGTATGCAGTAAGGATGCTCCACAACACTGTAGGAATGTCCCTCTAGTGCCACCTTACAATAGTGATGCCTCATAGTGCCCCCTAGATAGTAATGATGTCCCCTAGTGCCCTTCAGACAGTAATGATGCCCCCTTAGTGTCCCTCACACACAATATGATGTCCCCTAAGTGCCCCCTCACTGTAGGATGTCCCTTAGATGCTCCCTTCACAACAGAGTGATCCCTCTTAGAGTGGCACAGTATGATGCTCCCCTAGCATATTCATACACTGTATGATGCCCTTTAGTGTCCCCTATGCAGTATGATGTCCCTAAGTGCTCCCCGCAAATTAGCATGTCCCCTAAGTGCCCCCTTTGCAGGGTGAACACTTGGTAACCCCACACAAAATTATGTTTCTTTAGGGCTCATTCAGATGGCTGCAAATTGTGGATCTGCAAAACTCAGATACTGGCCATGTGCGTTCTGCATTTTGCCAGCCCTATGATAGAAATGTCTATTCTTGTCCGCAATTTTCTTTTTTGTGGGGCCGTGGAACTGTGTGCTACCTGCATCTTTTGCGGCGCTATTGAAATGAATGGGTCCGCATCTGTTCCGCAAAATTGTGGAACGGATGCGGACACTTAAATACGGTTGTGTGAATGAGCCTTTAGTACCCAGACACAGTATAATGATCCTTAATACTCCCTATGCAGTATGGTGTCCATCTCCACCCTCACAGCAGGATGATCCCTTGGTTCCCCCGATACAGTATGATATATCCCTTTAAGTGCCCTTCACACAGTATGTTGTCCCCTTAATTCCCCCCGCCCCCACACACAGTATGTTGGACAATGGGGGTATATCACTAGGATATGCCCCCATTGTCTTATAGGTGCGGGTCCCACCACTGGGACCCGCACCTATATCGAGAACAAAGCCCCAAAAGTGAAGGAGGGCGCACTGCGCATGCGCAGCTGCCTTCCATTCAGTAGATTAGAACTGTAACCTGGAAAGACTCCATACTCCGTATTGTGAGGGTTCTGGCGGTTGGACCCTGATCAGATGTTGATGGCCCTCCTTTTATGATGTTTATATGCAGTATGCGATCTCTTTGAGATAACGTCCAGCAGTGGCAGACAGTGCTTCTTGTGACCCAGTTGTACTGTTACGGTGCAGTAATGGCGCGGGCTCTGGAGATGTGAGTGCCAACTATACACCTGGTACCCTGCTGTTACTGCTTGGATCAGACAGCACTCCAGGGAAGGCCTTGCATCTTCTAGGAAGACAATGTTAAACTATACACTGCATCCTTGACAACAGTATTGCTTCACAGAAGAAGAGTCCAGAACTTTCACCAATAGAAAACATTTGGCCCATCGTGAAATGAAAAATCCAGCAAAGCAGACCCTGGACTATTAAGCATCTAGAATCCTACATCAGACAAGACGGCTAACAAAATTCCAGCAATTGGTATCCTCACTTCCCAGACGTTTACAGACTATTTTACTTTTTTACTTTTGATCTGTGCTACTGAGGAGGGGGTTTAGAGACCCTGAAACGCGCCTAGCACCTAACCATAATCTCTGGCGATCTGCTGTTTCGTACAGTAAAGAAAAGTCAATGCCTCTGAACATCAAGGAGCTCAGCTGACAGGCAAGCAAGACATTGCAGTTAGGTGCACCGATCATCATCCCTGGACATTGCCCGCTAGCCATGCAAGTGCACTAGAGCCTGATGAACAGGCATATTTGATAAATGACCACCATACTGTTTATTGGCTTAAATGGGTTGGGCCAAGCTTGAAAGTTATCCCCTATACACAGGATACCACCACTGGGGCCCCCAGCAATCCAGAGAACGAGGAATTTCCCGTTTCCCACTATCTAATGGACCTGCCATTCGAACATGTGCCCTGCCCCTCCATTCATTCTCTATGGGAGCACTCGCATAAAGAATGAATGAAGCGGAAGGGAGCTTGCCTGGCCTGCTGCTCCATCAGATCAGGGGAATGGGACCAGTGGGGGTCCCAGCGGTTAAACCCCCAATGATCAGCTAGCAACTTGCAAACTTGGAACAACCCCTTTAATATGAAATTGCCCCTATTGTGTTTGTGTGTGTCTCAAATCCAGCATAGTTCCAGTGGTGTAGTATCAGATTACCATAAAACACATTTTTTAAAACTGGCGTCACATTGAAAAGACAAAGTGGCTGTCAGAGGGGCCACAGGCCTGGGCCCTTCATTCTGGCAATTGGAGTGGGGCCAAGTCTCAGAGTCACCACAGATTGTATTTTATCTTCTCCAAGAGCTAAACTGGAATTGTTATGCATTTGTTGTAAATTAAAGGGATTGTCCAGGACTTGAAAAACCTGTCCATGAGTTGTGCCTGGTATTGTAGCTCAGCTCCACTAAGGTCCGCACTGCCGCACACAGCCTGTGGACAGACGTGCTGCTGTTTTTGGAAGAAAGCAGCCATGCAAATTATACTACAGATTGCACTAGACCTGCTCTCTTATACGATCCCCTGTAATTCTGTTACTATGTGTCTTGCTGCTTTCTTCACACTGCTTGGTGATTTCCATGATAAATCTTGAGGAAATGAATTACTGTTTTAGGGCTCATGCAGATTACTGCAGTTTCTGTCCGCATCTGATCTACATTTTTGGCGGATCAGATGCGGTCCCATTCATTTCAATGGTGTGCTGTCCGCATCCACATGTCTGTTCCACGGCCCCGCAAAAAAAAAAAATATAGAACATTTTCTAATCTTGTCCGTTTTGCAAACAAGGATAGGACATTTCCACAGAAGCTTCAAAATAAATGGTGGCACTTCACCGGGATCCATGTTTTACAGATCCCCATTTTACGTCAAGCATGGCCATATGCATGAGCTGTAAGGGCTTGTTCACATCTCCATTGGCATTTCTGTTATTCTCTTCCATCATAGGAACAAAAAAGGTGTTAAGATTTTATCCTGAGCTGCTTAAGTGGGTGCCCTTAAAGGGATTGTCTGGTTTCCAATATTGATGGCCTTTCCTCGGGATAGGTGACCATTATCACGGACTCCGGCCACCCCCACCAATTAGCTGTGTGAAGAGAACGCAGCGCTCCTGCTCACCGCCGACACTGTAACTACAGCTCCCCCGTCCCATTCACTTGAGCTGTAGTTATACTCTGTCCCATTCAAGTGAAAGGGACAGAGGAGCTGTAATTATGTGCTTGCTGCTTCAGTGTCGACGGTGAGCAGGTAAACATTGAGGAAGACCCCGCCCTTATTACAGCTGCCTTCTCTTCAAACAGCTGATCGGCGGGGGTCCCGGGAATCGGCCCTGCTGATCTGATACTGATGACCTGTCCTGAGGAGAGGTCCTCAATATAGGAAACTGGACAACCCCTTTAAGCATCTGTAATGCGCAGTGTCCAGGTTTCTGCAATTTTTGATGGAAGAAATAGGAAAAAATTATGTCTGCAGGATTGGTCTGATTTTTATCTGCCACTGGCCAATTTCACCCAAGTGTACTCCGTATGTCAGAGGTTTTTGTCGTCCTGTCTGCTGCTACTATGACATGCACCCATGGCATTATAATGATTTATAATGCTGCGTGTTCCTGCATCATCTCCACTGTACGATGGCATTATGGGAGTACGGTTTATTAGAGTGGAGATCAGGCAGGAACACAGTGTTATAAATGATTATAGTGCCGTGGTTCCATGTCATGGGAGCCGCACCAGGATGAGAAATACTTCTGACGCACTGAATGCGCTCGTGTAACATGGACCTTTTAGAATGTTTAACAGATCTGTGTTTTTCAGTTTCTTTGAATAATGGAAAAGTCATTGCTGCGCACAAGGCCGTATCTGCCGCTGTGTAATACTCTTACCTGGTGCACTGCTTCTCTTCGCTTCCTTCCATTTCCCAGAGCACAATACTACTGTACATTTTCTTTTTTTTTTTCTTCTATTTTTCAGACAGACCTCAGAACCATTGGAAAAAAATTTCTCCCCATCGACATCAACGGAGGAAAAGTAGAGAAGGTAAGAAGCAGTCCAGCCTTTTCTCCATATCCTTATTGTCTGTCATGTCTTACATCTGGAGAAACTGAATCAACACTTTATATGGGGTCATGTTTCTGGAGAGTTTATAAAGCCAGTTGTGTTACAGTTGCGTGCCGCTGCTTTTGACCTCTTGTGTGTCACTCGGACTGATTATGTTGTGCGGAGCTGATGGAGGATGCACACCAGTGTTTTATTAATGCGTCTCTGAAGCAGATCAGAGCTGACTGGCGGGGAGAGTTTTCGGCGTGTGCTGCCAGTTACCAGCTGTTTCTATTTGTTTGTCAGCTAGGGCTGCGGGGCTTGACTGGATTCGTGACAAGTGTGCTACCTTCAGTAATTAGGAGAAGGGCAGCAGAGGGGTACACAGGCAGGACACATGCCCTATGTTTATAATGCGACAGATGCGCCATTCATTAGCAGCGCTGCGTGGGCACAGGAAATCCAAATGCCTGCTAGCTTAACTTTCCATTCTCACATTCTACTTTTTGGAGATTAGGAGCACCAACCAGTTTGGGAATGTTTTGGGACACGATGCCATCCCCTCATGTGCAGTGTTCAGTTTCTTGATTCTAGCTGATTTGCTTAATAAGAACTGGCAGATTTATTACTCCGTAATTGGTGTGGTGGCCATGTCACAAATGTGTTCAATAAACCTAAGGGCACACTCAAGAAAAAAGGATGATATATGATTAACTTTTTACAGCAGGAGAGTTCTCCTCATCTTCTACGGTACTGGAACGTTAAAATATGTATAGTGCTACGGTGGACTGTAGAGGCTTTCTCTATTGAGAGTTCAAATATGAATAAACTGTAAGATATCATTTGATTTAAAATGAAATGTTATATACAGCAAGCCATTCCCTGGTATACAAGCCAGGGTGGACATATGGCGACTTTATAAATAATATCTCTTGCACTGGCAAATGATGTGCCCAAGTTATGTAGAGGCGCCAGCTGCTACGTCACTTAGGCGCATCCACTGCTGGCCTAAATCTTCGCCAGCTCTTTTGCTGGTGTAGATTTACATGATTTTCTATGCTTAAAGCAAGCATAGAAGAGGATAAATGAGCTGGGTCGGCCTTCTCCTTTCCCCACCCATGCAACACCCCCTTTTTTTAGACAAGGAGTGAGCGGGGAAAATACACTGCTCAAAAAAATAAAGGGAACACAAAAATAACACATCCTAGATCTGAATTAATTAAATATTCTTCTGAAATACTTTGTTCTTTACATAGTTGAATGTGCTGACAACAAAATCGCACAAAAATAAAAAAATGAAAATCAAATTTTTCAACCCATGGAGGTCTGGATTTGGAGTCACTCTCAAAATTAAAGTGGAAAAACACACTGCAGGCTGATCCAACTTTGATGTAATGTCCTTAAAACAAGTCAAAATGAGGCTCAGTAGTGTGTGTGGCCTCCACATGCCTGTATGACCTCCCTACAACGCCTGTGCATGCTCCTGATGAGGTGGCGGACGGTCTCCTGAGGGATCTCCTCCCAGACCTGGACTAAAGCATCTGCCAACTGCTGGACAGTCTGTGGTGCAACGTGACGTTGGTGGATAGAGCGAAACATGATGTCCCAGATGTGCTCAATTGGATTCGGGTCTGGGGAACGGGCGGGCCAGTCCATAGCATCAATGCCTTCGTCTTGCAGGAACTGCTGACACACTCCAGCCACATGAGGTCTAGCATTGTCTTGCATTAGGAGGAACCCAGGGCCAACCGCACCAGCATATGGTCTCACAAGGGGTCTGAGGATCTCATCTCAGTAACTAATGGCAGTCAGGCTACCTCTGGCGAGCACATGGAGGGCTGTGCGGCCCTCCAAAGAAATGCCACCCCACACCATTACTGACCCAATGCCAAACCGGTCATGCTGGAGGATGTTGCAGGCAGCAGAACGTTCTCCACGGCGTCTGAAGACTCTGTCACGTCTGTCACATGTGCTCAGTGTGAACCTGCTTTCATCTGTGAAGAGCACAGGGCGCCAGTGGCGAATTTGCCAATCTTGGTGTTCTCTGGCAAATGCCAAACGTCCTGCACGGTGTTGGGCTGTAAGCACAACCCCCACCTGTGGACGTCGGGCCCTCATATCGCCCTCATGGAGTCTGTTTCTGACCGTTTGAGCAGACACATGCACATTTGTGGCCTGCTGGAGGTCATTTTGCAGGGCTCTGGCAGTGCTCCTCTTGTTCCTCCTTGCACAAAGGCGGAGGTAGCGGTCCTGCTGCTGGGTTGTTTCCCTCCTACGGCCTCCTCCACGTCTCCTGATGTACTGGCCTGTCTCCTGGTAGCGCCTCCATGCTCTGGACACTACCCTGACAGACACAGCAAACCTTCTTGCCACAGCTCGCATTGATGTGCCATCCTGGATAAGCTGCACTGCCTGAGCCACTTGTGTGGGTTGTAGACTCCGTCTCATGCTACCACTAGAGTGAAAACACCGCCAGCATTCAAAAGTGACCAAAACATCAGCCAGGAAGCATAGGAACTGAGAAGTGTACTGTGGTCACCACCTGCAGAACCACGCCTTTATTGGGGGTGTCTTGCTAATTGCCTATAATTTCCACCTGTTGTCTATCCCATTTGCACAACAGCATGTGAAATTGATTGTCACTCAGTGTTGCTTCCTAAGTGGACAGTTTGATTTCACAGAAGTGTGATTGACTTGGAGTTACATTGTGTTGTTTAAGTGTTCCCTTTATTTTTTTGAGCAGTGTATATATGTGTTGCGGTCTATAGCAAAAATGGCATTTGTGTGGTTACACAGAAGGATGGAGCCCCACAGTGAAATCACAGAGCTACGTTCAGGATCGGAGTTATCTCTGATCTATAGTCATTTTTAAGCCATCTTTATTACACAGCTGGTACCCACCTCATGTTGTGGACCCAACTTGTGAGCCCACTCCATACATCCCCTTAGAACAAGTGACGTACACGTAAACCATTTTGTGATAAGGCTTTAAAGGGGCTTCCTGGGATCTACATATTGATGGCCTGTTCATAGGATAGGTTATCAATGTCAGATAAGTAGGGTTTCAACACCTTGCATTCCCTCTGATCAGTTATTTCGTGCAGGTATATGAAGCTTCACAGCGTACTGCCACTCGGCTCCCAATCACTTGAGGTTCCAACTTCCAGCGGCTGCCCAAAACAGCTGATTGGTGGGGGTGCTGGGTGTCTGTGATCTGATGTTGATGACCTGTCCTGAGGATAGGCCATCAGTATCTAACTAATGGAAAACCTCATTAAGTACGATCATGATTCGCTAATCAGTATACTTATAAGGATATTTAAAGGGTTACGCTGACATTTTTCTATTGATGGAAAAGCTATACCTGTTCTATGACATTCCTGAGCACTAGTGGGAAAATCTCTTTGATTGGATACAATGAATAGCAGTTTGGAATTGTGACTGGAACTCTCCAAAGAATAAAGGTGCATCCACTGCTGGCCTAAATCTTCGCCAGCTCCCTTGCTGGCGTAGATTTTAGATAATTTTCTACTCCCATGGCCCTCTCCCTTATCCACCCATGCCAGTGCATTCGGTGATGTCACCAGCACTGATGGGTGGGCTTTAGCTCTGCCCTAGCCTGTAAAATGGCTAGGGCAGTGCTAAAGCTGGCCCATCAGTGCCAGTGACGTCACCGAATACACTGCTGGGCTGAAGCCTCCGCCCATCAGTGTGCCGAGGTAAACAAACAAGCCCTTGCCCTGTGCGATCCAGCAAAGGGCAAGGGAGAGCATTGGAGCATGAAATTCTCCGATGCTCATATCACAGGGGCTGCCGGGGTGAAAATGTGGTTATGTCAAGGTTCAGCTCTGAACTCGGACAACCCCTTTAACAAAGAGATCAGTGACTTGTATGCAGGTTGTCCTCTGCTCTAGGCCTCATTACCACAACTTTACTGCAATTCCATTGTTTGGAGCAGTAATAATTCGCCCATAGAATTGCTTGACGCCATTTCTGTATCTCTGCAGACCTCCAGTCTCTTTTTAGAGGCCTACAGAATCTAAGAGAAAAATAAAAAGTGGCATACTTCATTAGATGCGATTTTATGGAGCCTGTCATTGCTCCTAGGGTTGCAGATGTAGCATTGTATATGGCTCCCGGTGTGCTGCCAGAGAGCCTCCTTACCGTGTGTATAAGGCCTTAGGGTTAATATACTTGGAAAAGATGCCCAAGCCTTTTGTGAAGCCTTGAAACGACCTTCACACGTTAAGTCTTCTGCCTGAGGGATCACAATGTCTTTCCTTCTTAGTGCATGCTTTAGCAATATGGAGATGGCTCTGGCTTGCGTTCAGTTGTATAAGGCTTAATTTGCTCAAAGCTTTGCTGCACGGGAGTTTTCCTTCTGCAGGCAGCTCAGTACTTTGATTTCTGAATGTCACATTGTTGTGCAGACCTTCATGTAAGCTATTCTTTTCCTCCTACAGGGCCCATCAATCAGCTTAACACATACATTCGCAGAAGGAAAGCGATAGCGCAGTGACATTAAAGTTGTACACGCTTAACTTGCGCCATCATCTAACAGCTTAACTGGCTTGATTTGCATGGGAATCACAGGGTGGCAATTCTCATCAGGCGTGGGCATACTCCTACACAAGGCTAATAAGTTGTGTGTCATGTAGCCGGCTTGCATGTTTTCCAAAGGTCCTAGTGTCTTCGTAAAGGCAGTTGACCCGGTCTCAGCTCACAGGCATAATGTGTTAGCTGTGTATGTGCTTTGGATTGAAAATATGAGATGAAATGAATTTAACAGCATTTTGCATCGATTTAAAAATAATTTTAAGATTATCTCTAAGGCTGGACTCACATGGGGCGGCTGCACCGCAGCTGCTGCGTGCTTGTGAAGCGAATAGCTCCGCAAAGCCGCAAATTCATGTAGTCATTGGCTAATGTAGGTAGGCGGGGAGGCTACCACTCCGCAGTCTCTCCCTAGACATCCAGCCTAAGGGTTTATGCACACGAACGCATGCCTTGCATTGGGGTCCTCAAATTGTGGTCCCCAATGAAAGTGCACGGTCCGTGTGGCTGGTGCTGACAGACGCTGACCTATTCAACTTGATACAGTGCCCGTATATTGCAGACCTGCTGTTTTGCGGGCTGCAATACAGGCACAGCTGGCACAAAATAAGAGTAACATTAATGCAAGGCAAATACTTGGCATAAAATAGGGTTAACTTTTTCTTGATTTGGGGAGGAGGTCATAGCACAAGTTTTTTTTCTTTAGTTTAAAGAGAACCTGTCACCACGAAATGCAGTGCTATCTATTATAGTGCAGGGGGAGCTGAGCAGACTCTGACTTTGCTGTCTATGTATACACACTTAGGGCTCATGCACATGACCGTGGCCTGTTTTGCGATGCGCAAATTACGGATCTGCAAAACACAGAAGCCGTGTGCATTACGCATTTTGCGAAACGGAATGGCCAGCCCCTAAATAGAACAGTCCTATCCTTGTCTGTATTGCGGACAAGAATAGGACATGTTCTGTAATTTTGCGGACAATATACGGAGTGCTGTCCGCATCTTTTGCAGCCCCATTGAAATGAGTGGGTCCACACTCAACCCGCAAAAAAATGCAGATGGACTGGATGCAGACCAAAATTGTGATCATGTTAATGAGCCCTTATGCAAGGAACACTATCAATCACTGATAAAAATGGCCCCATGTACAACTGAGCTCAGAAAAAGCAGAAATATAAAGGGGTTGTGCAACAATTTATATTGATGACCTATTCTTATCAATATCTGATTGATTGGCGGGTGTTTGACACCCGGGACCCCCGCTGATCGGCTGTTTGAAGATGCAAGTGCCGCTTCCTGTTCATTACACTGCATGTCGTCTCCTGTGGAATGGCAACGTAGTATAATTAATAGTTCTCACTCCATTCAAGTGAAAGGAGCGAGTACTCATCATTACACTGCAGTACCTAGACGAAGTGCAATGTAGTGCACAGGAAGTGGCGCTGCCTCCTCTTCAAACGACAGGGGTGTCCAACCAGATCAGATATTGATAACCTATCCTGGAGATAGGCCAGCAATATAAATCGCTGCACAACCCCTTTAAATGTATAAATTGCAAGTTTATACAGAATTTTTTCTTGCAAAACTATATATCAATCTGCTCTAACCTGCTGATCGCACTGGTTAAGGCTACTTTCGCACTAGTGTTTTTGCAGAAAAAATGCTTCCGTTACTGATGATACAACCGTCTGCATCTGTTATGAACGGATTCGGTTGTATTATCTTTAGCATAACCAAGACGGATCCGTCATGAACTCCATTGAAAGTCAATGGAGGACAGATCCGTTTTCTATTGTGTCAGAGAAAACGTATCCGTCCCTATTGACTTGCATTGTGGGTCTTGTTCCGCATCCCAGGACTGAAAGAAAACCGCAGCATGGGGAGAACACAACCAAACGGAACAGAATGCATTTTGGAGCATTCTGTTCTGTTCAGTTACGTTTTGTCCCCATTGACAATGAATAGTTTTTTTCCGGTATTGAGACCCTATGACGGATCTCAATACCGGAAAATAGAAACGCTATTGTAAAAGTAGCCTAAACTGGTAATGTGAGTATAACCGATGTCATAAGCTCAAAAAAGATTTGTAAGGGAGTACGTATGTGTTCCGTTTGGGATAGGGGTGTGATCTGTGACAAGAGGTAGTCTGAGACGCACTTCCTCCGGTTTTCTCCCCCTGCAGCTCTGCCTCCTCAGATTGGCTACTGTGTATAGCACAGGTCTATCATAGGCCCATCAAGAAGTCAGTGCATGGAGATCTACCACCAATGTATGGAGCTGGCAGTGTGGCACCTGCATTATGAGCCAGTAAGCAGTTCTTAACTTATTTCCAGCTTCTCAATATTCCCCGGCTGATCTCCACAAACCAATACTTTCTGCCGATGTTGTAGAGTAATCAGCTCTAGCATTGAAACTATCTTAAAGGGGTTTTGTGGGATTACTATGGTTTTTAATCGCTATGCAGAGTTGTTGATTACCTCATGCACATCTTCCCAATGTCTTGTTTAGTTTGGCCTCTCCTGACCCAATAAATGGTTTGATTACATACTGTATGTAGCTGTATCCCACCCACAGCTCCAGCACCTCCACTAACCATGACCATCTAGTTTACCGCTAGTTAGATAGATGTTCCCCTACCACTGCCCCTGTTGCTGCCGTGACCCATCCATGGATGTAACATCACAGGAAATAAGAAAGAGTTGCATGGACGTGGGACCACGGCCCAGAACCGAAGATAGAAGCAATGAAAAAGAAGACCTGGAAAACGTAATGCGATTGAGCTGCTTGTTGTGCCTGGTCAGTGATCACACACCCTTTGTTTTAGGTTCTGCAGCAGGGTTTATATTGAGGAAGGGTCACATTACTACAGGCTGCCGCTGTGGCATGGTAATGGTCATACACATGCTGGATATCCTTCTGTGGTATGTGTAGTTCAGCCAAGGTTGGCTGCTGTGCATGGGAGCTCCATCACGCTATCCAGTGCCAGATATTCTCAATGCGGCAGAGATCTGGAGATGGAACTGGCCAGGGGAGCAGCTGGATACCCTGAGGAGCACGTTGTGCGGCACGGGCACTATATGGGCGGGTATTATCTTGTTGGAACTCCGCATCATTTTGGTCAAAAAAGGCAGTAGGACTGTTTCCACAATGTCCTGGACATACATAAGGCGGGTCGAAACAGGCGAGGATCATTTCCCCCTGGATTATTTATTTTATTTGGCTAAGTTTCTTTACACCTTCCAATATTTTTAGTGATGGTTGCTTGTTGTAGATTTCTTTTGGAAATTTAGTGAAATAAATGTAAATATTCCAGAGGCACATGATTTTCACTTTATCTGGCTGGTCAATATTCCATTCACGAATATGAGACGACTAGCTGATGGCACCTTACACCATGACACCTGGTGTTGGTCCTGTGTGTCTCTCATGACTAGGCATGTTGGCGGTAGGCACTCTCAGCCCTCCTGCAAACTCTGATGCGGCCATCATTGGTTAATGTTTGCCACTGAGAAAGAAAGGCACTTTGCTAGTCACCAGCACTCCATTTCAGTGCTGAGGGTCTCGTCTGGCTGCTTCTGGGTCCCTGTGGATTAAAGCCCATTCTGCTGCAAATATACTACATTTAGGCAACCAAAAGGTTGCGTGAAGCAGTGCAGTTACCAGCTCTGTCCGCTACACTATGGCTGGAGCTGTGTTATCAGTGGAGGTGCAGGGTGTTGGACCCCCACTGATCTAATATTGGTGAGCTCTCCTGAGGATAAGCCCTCAATATCAAAATCTTGGACAACCTATTTAATGGGGTTTTCCAGGTCATCAATATCAGATCAGCTATATGAGGCGAAGGCACGCGCCAGTAGCAGCCAGCGATGCTAGGATGGCTCTTTCCCGTCACGGCCTGCTATTGGCTGCCCGCCCCCTGTCGCCTGATGTTTTTGGAGATGCAACGATGGCCGTGCGGGCATCAGAAACGACACGGGTGCCAGGGAGCAAGGTAAGTACAACCTGTGTGAGGGACTTGGGCATTATAGGGTTTGAATAACCCCTTTAAGCTGTAGAGGACACTTACCTGCCCAAATATTATCCAGGTTGTAGTGAGGGAGGACCTTCCCTCACTTTGTCAGTGATGGGTTGAGAACAGAAGAAGGAAGGGGAACATAGTGGCACCCCAGCAACAGCCCATTTAAAGGGGTCCTGCGGTTTGTTCAAACTGATGATCTATCCTCTGGATAAATAATCAGCATCTGACCGGCGGGGGTCCGACACCCGGGACTCCCGCCTATCAGCTGTTTGAGAAGGCAGCGGCCTTCTCACTGTTTACCGCTGGCCCAGTGACGTCACGACTAGTATCAATGGCCTGGGCGGGGCTAAGCTCTGTTCACTTGAATGGAGCTTAGCCTCGCCCACGCCACTTGATACAGGTCGTGATGTAACTGGGCCAGCGGTAAACAGTGAGAAGGCCGCGGCGCTGCTGGAGTGCCGCTACCTTCTCAAACAGCTGATCGGCGGTGGTCCCGGGTTTCCGACCCCGCCGGTCAGATGCTGATGATCTATCCAGAGGATCGATCATCAGTTTAAACAAACTGCAGAACGCCTTTAAGGCCTCTTTGGTATGTCCTAAGACCCTATATACTTATAAGTACATAGGTTTATGCACTTGTATTTATTTATAGTACACATGCAAATCCATTTATATGTAAAATCGTTAGTAATTAATAAATCTTTATCTATCAGATTAAAAGCTGTAATCGCCCTTCACCACCACTACAATGTAAACGGTGTGCAGGTAAACACTGAAGAGTACGCAGTGCTCCTGCCACGGCCCCACCGATGCTAAGGATAGGTCATCAGTATCATGAACCCAGAGTAACCCATTAAGGTGATTGGGGGTACACCGGGTTCATGATACTGATGACCTATAGTGAATTTCATTCAGCATAAATTATTACCACCGCAAGTCTCAGAAAAAGTGAGCGACTGAAAACATTTGTGCAGCTTGCTGGCTCATGACTATTTTAGGCTACATGCACACGACAGTTGTTTTTTGTGGTCCGCAAATAGCGGATCCGTGTTCCTGTTTTTTTTAACATCCACATCCGTTCCGTTTGTCCGCAAATTTTGTATGTTGTGTTTCCGTGTGACTTCAGTTTTTTTTTGCGGTCCGCAAAAATAAACTGAAGGCTGTAATTCTTGAAGTTTAAATATCCCCACCCAGAATACAGGTATATACAGGTTTCCCAGCAACCATCCGCAAAAAAAACCTGATGCGGATGACATACGGATAGCTTCCGTTGGTCATCTGCATTTTTTGCGGACCCATCGACTTCTACTGATGGATTGCAGGATGGTCATAACCATGGAAATGAGCAGTGTATAATGTGATGGAAAAATGAATCCAGCCAGCAAAGGAGGCAATATGGATAATAACAATACATTAGTAAGTGCCATTTGCTGAAGTGAGACAACCCCTTTTAAGAATAAGGTTATGCTAAAGAACTGTGGAGGTATGACCGCCGGTAGTGTAAATGCTGCAGACGTGTGGAGCAGTGAAGTGGATGACACTTTTATAAATCTCATCCACATGCTGTGGAAGTATTCAGTGACAATATCCACACATGACAGGTGGTGTGGATTTTAAGTTGGCAGTACGTCCATTTATGCTACGGAAATCTGCTGTGTATTTCACCTTTTGCAATGCACAAGTCACAGTGCTTCTTTTTATATTCTGTCATCTGCTGACACAAGTGGACTTGTTTTTAGCAGAGGAGTGCAGTAGGGCTGAAATGATGACTTGATTGAATCAAGTAATTCGACACACAAAAATCTTCGTTGCCAATCGAATATTTGTTTGTGTCATGTCACCTTGGAGGGGGAGTGAAGCGCTTGCTATTACTTACTGCTCTGTGGTCACCCGCTGGCCCGCACCGCACTTTTTTTTCCTGACACATTGTCAGTTCATAGTGCACATAAGTGCGCACTATGACGCACTATGACCCAACACTGTGGGACGTCAGGACTACAGTGCAGCGCGCAAAAAAGAAGATGGAGGAGCTGTGGAGCGGTGCCCCCTACAGGAAAGTTAAGTACTGTCGCTGGGGGCATGGCTAGGAGGGGGAGATGGTGGCACTAGGGGACAAGCTGCTGGCACTGGGGGGTAGTTGGTGGCACTGAGGGGCAAGCTGGGGCAGCTGGTGGCACTAGGGGGCAAGCTGGTGGCACTGGGGGCAGTTGGTGACACTGGGGGACAAGCTGTTGGCACTGGGGGGGCAAACTGATGGCACGGGGGGGGGCAAGCTGATGGCACTGGGGGGCAGCTGGTTGTACTGGGGAGCAGCTGATGGCACTGGGGTGGGGAAGAGCTGAAGGCACCGGGGGAGCTGATGCACTTGGGCTGATTGCACAGGGGGGAACAAAGGGTGTTGGGGACTTATGGGAGGGGGTCTGATGAGTTTTTATAAATGAAAACAGTCTATTAACTAATTTTTTCTTATTAGATTATTCATAAAAAATAATCAATAGAATACTCGATTTCTAAAATAATCGTTTACTGCAGCCCTAGAGTGCAGTGCTGTGTTTTACCACTGGATGGTGCTGCTCTTCTCTGGTTTAGAGATCTACATGCAGAGCATCAGATTGTGAGTGATGAGTAATATAAATCCCTTTATTAGCAGATTATTATCGCTCGGGGTAACATTGCAGAGTCCCTTCACCTTCTGCCGGCGATCCGGCGATGTCCTCCGCTTGTGTTCTGCCAGATCTCCATACCTTGCGAAAAGTCTATACCGGAAGTGATGCGGCCGCACCGGAAATGACGCAGCCGCACAGGAATCAGCTGGAGGAGAGTGTGCGCGGCACTGTGCAAGCGCACATCCACTGGCTTAGGAAAGAATCGTTGCATCGCTGAGATAGAAGTACTTTGTGCACCGCGCGTGCGCACTTAGGGGTAGGGAGATCTGATGCAAAATCTCTATACCCCTGAGTGCACACGCGCGCACAAATCATCAGTTGCAGTTCATCCTGATTTGATCAGATGATTTGTGCGCGCGTGCGCACTCAGGGGTAGGGAGATCTGATGCAACATTTTGCGCTGCAAAATCTCTATACCCCGAAGTACTTCTATCGCGGCGCTGCAACAATTCCTTCCTAAGCCAGTGGATGTGCGCTTGCGCAGCGCAGGGCACACCCTCCTCCAGCTGATTCCTGTGCGGCTGCGTCACTTCCGGTATAGACTTTTCGCAAGGTATAGAGATCTGGCAGAACACCGGCCGGCATTTGACTTCCCGGTTCCGTTCCCTGCGAGCAGCAGCTGCGCATGGGAGCGGAACTGGGTGGGAAATTTAAATAAATATAAACCTAAAAAGTGACAAACACACATGAAAGAGGTTATACATTGTAATCTGAGAGGATTACACTGTATAACCTCAGATCTGACATTTGATGACTGTACAGTGCCCCTTGCCTGCCATTTTACTGTCATTTGTGCCCATAAAATATTTATGCAAAAAATTGTACCACTTTTGGTACAAAATTCCTGACCTAATCCTACCGCCAGGGAGGTTAATAGATGTAAGGCATGGGGATGTTGTCATCCAGACTATAGGCACACTATTCTGGGATTTCAATATTCTTTTACAGACTATTACAGAGACCCCTGAAGTAGCATCTGTACCGCTGCCAGTAATGCAGATATTATGTATAAAGCTGAGTGTATGTATGTCCGCTAAAGGAACCCGCACCGTCGCATTTACAATCACAAAGTTTTGCACAGCTGCCTCCTGTGACTCGGGGAACGTAATAGACTGTTTTGAGTGGAAATTTTCACCCCGCACTTTCCAATTATTTGCCAAAAAATCTGCTTAGTAACCTAACCACCAAACTACAGGAGCCATTGTCTGTTGGCTGTTGTGGCAGTTAGGCTGGATATTGATCAGGTGGCATATAGCAACCAATCACAGCTCAGCCTCTATTTTGCTACAGGTCATTAATATGAGCCCCGATTGGTTGCTATAGGCAACGAAGAACATTCTTAGTATAAGACAGCTTATGTGCGTTAATAGGATTTCGCTTGCGACGCTTAGCCAACGTTGTTGTAGAGGCTGATGTAACTGACATGACCTTCAGTGTATACTAATTCTGTGGGGTTTTATATACTGACAATAATGCCCCGCTGTGGAGGTCTTTGTTAGGGGGGCAGGTGGGGTGTTGTGAAGGTCACGGTTAAAGGAGCGGGCTGCTGTGGAGGTCACATTTTAAGCAGGCGGGGCACTGTCAGGGGGTGCTGTGGAGGTCATTGTTATGGGGGATACTGTCGGTATATTTTAACGACACACACAAACATTAAATGAAATAGATAAAATATACCCGTGCAAAGCCGGGTCCTTCAGCTAGTATGTTATATATCATGACTGTAAATAGTCACATTAAAGCCCAGAATCTTGACTTTTTAATGGTACCTTGACCTTAATATTCAAGGTGCAGCACCACTTAGAGTTTTTACTTTTTGGATCTGTGTATGTGTAAGGGAGGGTGAAATCTGCAGCTGAATATCAGGAAGAAGATCATTTCACATTGACACATTGTCGTAGATTCTGCACCGAAATCCACATTCAGACAACTATCTGCATCCTTGCCTTTCCAGGAGGATTCTTTGCGCCACCACTGAAAAATTCTGTAGCGGAAATGAGTTAGAATGCCACTAATGCTTCATGGAAAAAATATGAATTACCCTTTTTGGATGATAGCGAGCGAGGCTAATCCTTTTGAGTAGATCATCACACATCATACTACGAGACCCACGACAGAAATCCTAGTGTAAGCTTCATATTACTGCTGTGGGTCTTGTAGTAACATACTTGTCGGATTTGCAGTATGCAGATCCAACACCAGTGAGTATACCATTACTGTCCTCTCCATGTTATCACCCAGGGACGAATTGGCCATAGACCTTACAGGGAAACTTCCTCCTCATGGCCGGCCAGCGGATGTATTTTGTTGTGCTGGCAGTATTTTGTGATGAACCCGACTACAAATGGAACCACTTTTAGTATTTTTTCCAGGGCCACTTTAAGTTCCCAGTCTGCCCCTGCTATCACCCCTTTTACCAGTCAAAGAGGATATGTGCTCTCTGATCTTCCCATTTAGAGGAGGTGCTTTAAAAAAAACAGGCTAAGGCTACTTTCACACTACCGTTCAGAGCGGGTCCGTCTGATGTCTGCTCAGACGGATCCGCTCCTATAATGCAGACGTTTGGATCCGTTCAGAACGGATCCGTCTGCATTATAGTTTAAAAAAATTTCTAAGTGTGAAAGTAGCCTGAACGGATCCGTCCAGACTTTACATTGAAAGTCAATGGGGGACGGATCTGTTTGAAGATTGAGCCATATGGTGTCATCTTCAAACGGATCCGTCCCCATTGACTTACATTGTAAGTCTGGACGGATCCGCTTGCCTCCGCACGGCCAGGCGGACACCCGAACGCTGCAAGCAGCGTTCAGGTGTCCGCCTGCTGAGCGGAGCGGAGGCTGAATGCTGCCAGACTGATGCATTCTGAGCGGATCCGCGTCCACTCAGAATGCATTAGGGCAGTACGGATGCGTTCGGGGCCGCTTGTGAGAGCCTTCAAACGGAGCTCACAAGCGGACACCCGAACGCAGGTTTGAAAGTAGCCTAAAAAGACAATCGGTTATGTTTCTAATCACCATCTAAGCCTAATCAGGACATTAGTATAACACACCTGTAATAAAGCAAATGCTTACCTTATTGGACAAAATTATATCAAACTGAGCTAAGCAAGTATTAGGCAAAAAAAAATCTATTTCCTCATTTCCCTTGTTCTCTTCTGGCCCTTTGCTTACTTGCAATAAAAACATTCTCTGCCCCTCCCCCGCACTGCTAAGGGAGTGAATACAAGTACTGCCCTCAGTGACATGTCTGCCTGATGGGAGACTCAGCAGCATGTTGTATGTGTAGGACTACAAGTCCCAGCTGTACAATGACACTGCTACACAGGATCTTCCCCCTACCTGCAATGCTCAGCAGAACTTCTCTTTCAGCTCCTGTGCCCAGCATTTGTCTCCTCACCGCCTGCAGCTACACAGTAAACACTTCAGCCCTGAGTCTGTGCAGCTGAAGGGGTTAAGAATCCTGGGAGAGAGCAATAAGCAGCAGCTGGCAGTGCAGGGAGGCGTGGCCACACAGTGACCTCTCCTCTCCTGTACAGATCTCTCAGGCTTGTGCACAAACATTATCAGAGCAGAGAGAGAAGCTGACATCACAGGTCATGTGACCCTCAGTGAAATCGGAAAGCTGTTATATTTGCCTAGTTAGAAACATAGAATCAAAAAATAACTTGGACACCCCCTTTAAACATTTAAAACACATGCAATTTAATACCAAGACCCTAAACACTTGGTCGAGTTGCTGGCCAATCCCCACATTACGGTTGTTGACTTCTTCCTAGGAATATGACTTGGAGCATGAGAGCAAAGAAATAATACAGTTAGCTGCATGAGCACTAGTAACACTAAACGCAGAATATGCACAATAATTGTAAAATATCTTGGCAGTGTTTCTTTTCATCTCCTTCTTTCTCTTGGTCCTATTGTGTTCCCATCATCCTTCTCACTGTCCTGTGTCTAGCTGTAAGACAACTGGCTGGGGCAGCAGACTCCCTGCTGTGGTCTGCATGCCTGAGGACAAAATGATTTCAGACCGTGAGGTCAATGGTATTTCTTATTTACATTTATCATTCATTTGTGGTTTTAGTGTTCCTTCAAATGTTTAGGTTTCCAGTGAATCAGTCATATCTACACTTAAAATAGTCTGCTCTTTTTGTGCATGACACGGTATTGTGATCATTGGGGAACATGACAAGGAAAAAAGAAAATAGTTCCTTTTCAGAAAATTCATGTAAGTATAAAAAGTAAAAAGGATTAGCAAAAAAGGTTTTTTTTTTTCTTTCTGTTTATCCTTAAAACAAATTGTTGACTTCTCTACCAGATAAATTGTATTCTCATTTTTGACCGCTAGGTGGCAGCATTAGCCCAGAAACATCCTCATTGTGCGATTTGACATATTGGCAGTGAGAATACAGAACAAAATTAGTACTTTAGCATTCGTGAAATGCGCATTGCAGAATTTGTGTACTTTGGATTGATTGATGTGACTCCTAACACTGTGAGAAACACCAGGCATTTCTAAGTAGTCATGCTTAGAAAGTACAATGTGCAATTTAATGAGTGGCTATGGTGTAACGTTGATTATTGTGGTGACCTACCTGATGGGGTTAAATGAGGTCACGTATTATTTCTATGTGGAGGATGCTGTTATTTCTTCCTTGCCTGAATCCTATAACTGCACGCCTCATGGTGGCTACTTCATGGAAGGCATATCTTCCTCTGTCTATTGATCACATTTTCTGGCTTTCAGGCTTTTCAGTAGCAGTGGTATGTGTGGAATACTTAGTGTACATTCTGAAGTTTTAGGTAGAAGTAAAGGCTGGTTGGCTGTAGGAACATAATTTTTTATAATCCGCTTGTTAAATGACTGCACTTTACTGCAATCCACTTACCGCACTTTGTGTGAAGAGAGAAGAAGAGCTTAAAAAATAAAATGAAAATGTGCATCTGTGTCTATCCCTGGCCGGAGCTTGGCTGGTTCTGGGATCAGACTGATTAGACATTAAGCTTATCTGTCTTTTTTTAATTTTTTTTAATTAAATTTCAGTGCATATTCTGCACCAAAATCTTCATCCCATTGTTTTCAAGGGCAGTCGGCACTGGTGTTCAGCTATGGCTTTTTTTAGCCATTGATTTGAAATCTGCATAGAAGAGTGACGTGTCACTTGACTGTGATTCTGCTTGGAAACGTTGGCAGGTTTGTCACATGCAAATCAGCCCCATGGAGTCCACATGTTTGCCCTTGTCCAGATTTGCAGTTTTCCAAGCCTTGTCATGGTGAGCTGTCTGAAAAGCCATACCCGAGGCACGGCCTGACAGGCAACCTGTGAAAATCCCCTAGACTTACCATAATATTAATACTAATAGTATTCTGTTGCAATCTATCGTATAATCAATCAGGAGATCACATATACATGTCCCCTAAGGATACAAAAATAACAATTAAAAAAGTACTAAAAATAAAAATAAGCATAACTGGCATTGCCATATCCAAACATGTCCTAAATATTTTTCAGTGTAGTGCATGCCGTAATTGAAAAAAATAAAATAAATGGAAGATTTATTGTTTTTTCGATACCTTTGACTCCCCTAAAAAATGAATAAAAAGTGATCAAAAAGTCATATCTACCCCAAAATAAAATAAAATTAAAGTGAATGTGAGATGAGCTGCAGTAACCCAGTATGGCCACTACACTTTGAATGGAGCTGTTCTTCCTGTTCCATTGACAGTGCTAGTTCCAGGAACAGCTGATTGTGGGGGTGTCTCACCAATCTGATATTAATGACCTGTTCGGAGGATAGCTCACCAATATCAGCAGCCTGGAAAACCACTTTTAATGACCCATCATGGCTTCACTAGTGTAACATCAAAGCAAACAGAACAGTAGCAGTGGAGCAGATATTGCACATATTGACCCACATGTATGGAAACGAATGCACTAAAAAAAATGAAGCAGCGACCAGTTAGGGCACTGCTCCTGCCCTGTGCCAGTGTCTGACTCTCTCCCCTACCCGGTGCATTCACGAACCAACTAACCGGCTGGGAAGGCTGGAGAACGACACTGAAATATCTGTGCAGCAGATGGGCTGAGGACAAGCTGTGCCTCTAGCCTGTGTAGGAACTGTGTTCAGAGTATACTGAATGCTGGATATGGATTTTCCCTACCAATGGCCAGTTGCTGATAACATAGGGGCTGCAGTTTTAGCACAAAAGAAAGCTAAATAAAGTATATTGTAAAAGTTAATAAAATTTGCCCTACATTTTTATAAAAATAAAAAATTAAAAAATTGTTGCACCTTGAATGAATTTTCCAACTGACATGAAAACCTCCTCCCAAAGCCCCTAAATGTATTAAAATAATAAAAAAACTTATCCTCACCACTTAATCCCCCACTGGTTTGTTTTCAGCCGTTCCATGGTGGTCCTCACCTCCTGTTTGTGTCTACAGTCTACACCGGGGACCTACCAATCAATGACCTCAGCGGTATACAGCTCCAGACCACTGACACCAGTCATTAGCTATGAACATGTGCTGAATACGACTACGTCACAGAAACCGGGGGTGAGCACTGGAGAGGTTGCGCTGGGGGTTGTCTCATCTCAGACAATGGGGGCATATTGCTAGGATATGCCCACATTTTCTTATAGGTGCGGGTCCCACCCCTATCTCTGGAATGGAGCCCCGCCAGATGGTGGCTGGAGGGCTCCGGTCTGGCCACCACCACCACGTGCACTCCCCATAGAAGTGAATGTGAGCACACTGCGCATGACCGGCCACCGCTCTCATTCACTTCTATGGGCCCGGCGGAAATAGCCGAGCCAGTGCTCGGCTATTTTCGACGGCCCCGTAGAAAATGAATTGAGGGCGGCTCCGCATGTGCGGGGCGCCCTCCACAACTTTCGGGGCTTTGTTCTCGATATAGGTGCGGGTCCCAACGGTGGTACCCGCACCTATAAGACAATGAGGACATATCCCACCGCTCCCCATCGTCTGTGATGAGACAACTCTTTAAGGCATCTTTCAGATGAGCGTGTCCTGTGCAGAAATCACACTACGCGTGGGAGCGTGATATCCCGTTATGGATACTGCTGGTTTTGCAGGAATGTCCACAGTATTATAATGATTTAAAATGCTGTATGATAAAGAGAAGGATTGCGCTGCAAGAGAAGATTCTTTTCCGTTGTTTCTTTTTCCCTTATGAGCGTAATAATCTTCAGTTAAAAGGACCACATACAATCGATAACTTTCAATAATGGCATGGAAACCTGAACACTTACTGCATTTCAGGTTTCCATGCCATTATTGAAAGTTATCGATTGTATGTGGTCCTTTTAACTGAAGATTATTACGCTCATAAGGGAAAAAGAAACAACGGAAAATAATCTTCTCTTGCAGCGCAATCCTTCTCTTTATCATTAGTTTTGCAGACTTTTCACCCACTTTGTCCTGGGATTTGCAGCGCTTGAGGAGACTAATATCCTGCACAGAGACTCTACCTTTTTTTGAATTAAAATGCTGTATGTCTCTGGATAACTTTACCTCTACAGAACTATACTGGCATAACGCTGTCAGTATAATTCAGTAGATACAGGTCAGACAGAGACATACAGCATTATAAATGATTATAATGCTGCGCAATCCTGCTAAACCAGCAGTGTCCATGACAGGAAATCACGCTCCCGCACGGAGCACAGGACACGCTCGTCTGAAATCAGCCTAAGTGGGGAGTAAATGTGCTCTTCTTACTTTACAACATTTGTGAGCTTTAAGGAGGGTTTTAGTCAAACCGCCCCTTTAATTATTAAACCTGAGCTATAAAAATGTCAGCTTGACTGTGATTGGCTGGGATGAACATGTAAGCCACTGGCTATTGTGGTGGTAATATGCTGTAATCTCTGGATCAGATGCTATAATAACACTGTCAGAATGGTTGCCTTCACCCATCTAGTGAGAGGGGTAGCACTGACTTTCCGATTGACACACTGTAACCTAGAATGAAATGATACAGCAAGAACAGAATGCATTTTCTCTCTTCCGTGCGATGAATACTCTTTTCATACACTACTTGTGTGGATCTTGATCACAATGGATCAATAGGTTGCAAATTGATTTCCACAGTACAAGGTTTAATGTACCCCCACATTTACAAAGGACAAAAAGCGGCTGCTATGAGTCGCATGCTGTATGTCACTTCCCTCCTATATGTGCCGCAATCTCCTATTATACTATTGTTTGAGTGGTTTTTGAAAGATGTGCTGCAGATATTTTATGATAACACTAGCAGAAGCACATTCTGAAGAGCAAGTACGTCTGTTGGGATCATCTCTTATGCATCATATGGGGATTGCTCCTTTCCCGTGCGGACATCGTTACTGAGGTCGTGAGCTGTCTGATTTTGGAATTTAACACTAGCAGAAGGACCCGGCTTTGCACGGTTATATTTCATCTATTTCATTTAATGTTTGTGTGTGTCGTTAAAAGATATCGACAGTATCCCCCATAACAGTGACCTCTACAGCACCCCGTCCCTTTAACAGTGAACTCCACAATCCCCCACCACTTAACACTGACCCCCCCCCAGAGTCCCCCACCACTTTAAAATGGGACCTTCACAGCAGCCCATCCCCTTAACTTTGACCTTCACAGCAGCCCGCCCCTTGATCAGTGAGTTTCACAGCACCTCACTTCCTTAACAGTGACCTCCTCAGTACCCTGCTGCCTTAAAGGGAACCTGTCACCTCCACTGTGCTACCCTCACTGAGCGTTTCTAAATGTTCATTGTGTTACCCTAAACATATAAATTACACTTTTAATTTCATTTGCAGACAAATTCAATAAGTATTATGCTTTTTTTTTTTTTTTTCGCCTTTTATGCAAATTAACATAAAAGAGTCATATCTTGTGTGACCAGAGAAGAGTCATATTTTCAAGCTCTGACTCATCTCAGGTTAATTTGGGTTTTTTACACAATAAAAGCACACAGAGCTATGGGGACTGGGTATTGCGGATGTGCTAGCGGCCATCTAGCAACCCATGTCCTCAGCTCTATACCCAAAATCCAGGTGACCGGTTCCCTTTAAGTGACCTCCACAGCAGTTGCCCCTTTAATAGTGGCCCCTGCCCCCTTAATTAACAGTGACCTCCACAGTGTGCGTCCCTTTAACAGTGACCTCCACAGCGGCCTGCCCCCTTAACAGTAACATCCACAGTGAACGCCCCTTTAACA
The DNA here is from genome assembly GCF_905171765.1 of Bufo bufo. Classification (NCBI taxonomy): domain Eukaryota; kingdom Metazoa; phylum Chordata; class Amphibia; order Anura; family Bufonidae; genus Bufo; species Bufo bufo. The sequence goes on along the minus strand of NC_053391.1, from coordinate 527,888,971 downwards.
GTGACCTCCACAACGCCCTGCCCCTTTAACCACCCCAGGACCACCGTACGCAGGATTGCGTCTTTGCAGCGGCCCTGTTATTCTGGGTGGACGCGCCGGCGCGAGATTTCCTGTGAACGCGCGCGCACAGGCACCGGAGGTAAACTAGCGGATCTACAGCCTGCCAGCGGCGATCGTTCGCTGGCAGGCTGTAGATGCGATTTTTTTTTTTAACCCCTAAAAGGTATATTAGACGCTGTTTTGATAACAGCGTCTAATATACCTACTACCTGGTCCTCTGGTGGTCCCTTTTGCTTGGATCGACCACCAGAGGACACAGGCAGCTCTGTAATAAGTAGCACCAAACACCACTAAACTACACCCCCCCCTGTCACTTATTAACCACTGATCACCCCATATTAGACTCCCTGATCACCCCCCTGTCTTGATCACCCCCCTGTAAGGCTCCATTCAGACGTCTGTATGTGTTTTGCGGATCCGCGGATCCGCAAAACACATACGGACGTCTGAATGGAGCCTTACAGGGGGTGATCAATGTGTTTTGCGGATCCACGGATCCATGGATCGGATCCGCAAAACACATATGGACGTCTGAATGGAGCCTTACAGGGGGTGATCAATGTGTTTTGCGGATCCACGGATCCATGGATCGGATCCGCAAAACACATATGGACGTCTGAATGGAGCCTTACAGGGGGGTGATCACCCCATATAGACTCCCTGATCACCCCCCTGTCATTGATCACCCCCCTGTAAGGCTCCATTCAGACGTCCATATGTGTTTTGCGTATCCGATCCGTGGATCTGCAAAACACATACGGACCTCTGAATGGAGCCTTATAGGGGGGTGATCAATGACAGGGGGGTGATCACCCCATATAGACTCCCTGATCACCCCCCTGTCATTGATCACCCCCCTGTAAGGCTCCATTCAGACATTTTTTTTGGCACAAGTTAGCGGAAATTGATTTATTTATTTATTTTCTTACAAACTTGTGACAAACAATAAAATCTCACATGAACTCACCATACCCCTCATGGAATCCAAATGCGTAAAATTTTTTAGACATTTATATTCCAGACTTCTTGTCACGCTTTAGGGCCCCTAAAATGCCAGGGCAGTATAAATACCCCACATGTGACCCCATTTTGGAAAGAAGACACCTCAAGGTATTTTGTGAGGGGCATGGCGAGTTCATGTAAAATGTTATTTTTGTCACAAGTTAGCGGAAAGGGAGACTTTGTGCCAAAAAAAAAAAAACTTCTATGAACTCGCCATGCCCCTTACGGAATACCTTGGGGTGTCTTCTTTCCAAAATGGGGTCACATATGGGGTATTTATACTGCCCTGGCATTTTAGGGGCCCTAAAGCGTGAGAAGAAGTCTGGAATCCAAATGCCCTCCTAAAAGATACTCATTGGAATTTGGGCCCCTTTGCGCACCTAGGCTGCAAAAAAGTGTCACACATCTGGTATCTCCGTACTCAGGAGAAGTTGGGCAATGTGTTTTGGGGTGTCTTTTTACATATACCCATGCTGGGTGAGAGAAATATCTCTCTATAATGACAACTTTGTATAAAAAAAATGGGAAAAGTTGACTTTTAGAGAGATATTTCTCTCGCCCAGCATGGGTGTATGCAAAAATACACCCCAAAACACATTGCCCTACTTTTTTGTCGCAACAATTTTTATAATGATAGTCTATGGTGTTGCACTGCGACATGTGACATGCCGCGACTGTGACACGACAGTTGCAAAAAATCCATCCAAGATGGTTATGCACATGTCAATTTTCTGTTTTCTATTTCTAAACAATACTTTTATTTATATATTTTTCCCATTTCACTTCCCATTTCCATTTCAACTTAGACTATTCTGATCCATCACATAAAATTCAGATTAACAAAACATTGAACTTAAGGCTGTAATGTAACAAAATACGAAAAAAGTCAAGGGGGGTGAATACTTTTGCAAGGCATGTATAGAGATGATGATGTGCTTAGTGCTTTCATATAGGTCAGGATGTGGCTACAGAGGCAGAATGTGCATTGCCTGTGCTTTATAGGTAGGTAATGATTGCAGAATGGAGAAGATGAGATACTACCAGTCATTCTCAGTGAATGAAGACAGCCTGTTTTTGATATAGCGCCTGCCTATTCTTCAGCGATGTACACAGGCATGTTTCCCTTCCATCACTTTGTGCTCCAGGAGCTCTCCGTATATACACTGGTACCATGAGGAATCAAGCATGCAGGACTTTTGTCTCCGCTTCATCAATCTTCCTCTGAGCGGAGACCTAGTTATGTGCCAAATCTGTCCTGTAAAGGCTGAACACTGAACTCAGCCTTGCCTGGATAGAAGGTGAAAGATTCTAGGACCTGGATTTAGTAAATTCTGTATACTATTGTTACTTCAGGAATGAAATAAAAATGCTTTGTAGAAATAGAAATAAAAATCACCGATACTGTCCTGTACAGCAGTAAACGCGAATGTGAACAATGACCAGCATTGAGCTGCTGTTTTCATTTTTAGATTTTAGCTGTCATTCTATATACACTGTAAAAAAACTGCATTTATTACAGCATTTTTGGTGAGCCATTCTAGTAATGAGTGGGGGGCCCCAGTGTTCAGACATTTATAGCCTGTGCAATATTGCCCTTTACGGTCATAAAATAATTTCTACTTGCCAACAGATTCTATTTTTTACCTTCTGCTGGCTTCAGAGCTGACCTCTCCCAGCGTATCCTGCTGGCTCAGTGTGTACACAGGGTTTGATTAGTCAGTTTGCATTTGTTCAGAAATCTGTAAAAAAAGACATACGTCCTCCTACAACGATGCTGTCCGAGGTGTATCTGACAATGGTGCGGAGTGCCTCAGTAGCTACCAGCAGAATTGTTAATACAAGACTCGACATAAGCTTCCGATTGTAGATTTTCTACATCCCCTATTAGCACAGTGCATGTACCCTGTAGTGACATGGTGTGTAGGTTATGTGGTATATCTGTGGTATCACCTCATAACTGTGGATATTTTCTATACTGTGCACGATACCTTTCTTCAAGAAGTCTCTCTAGTGCCCCATAATACTAGCAATCGTATCCTCTAGTTAAAGGGAACCTGTCAGCACCAAAATGGACAATTACCGCTACCAGTACCTTACAACCATTGACATCAGGTTTCTAAAATGTAAGATGTCCGAGGTGCATGATCGCTGTAAAACAACTTTTATTCCCCCGCAGGTCGTATGCAAATTGGGTTCTTGAAGTCAAGGAGGCAGCGGCTTTCACGCTTGGAGCTCACTTTGCCACCATCCCGCTCCTTCACATTTAGTTTCTTTGAGGCGCGATTCCATCCTGAGATTTCATGCATGCACCATATGGTCTCTTGTCTGGAGCCTGCGCATTGATCCCTGTAGTAGTGTACTTGGCGTCAGTGAGTCAATATGCTGGCGCTTCTGATCCTGTGACTGTGCGCATTGACTTGCTGAAGCCAAGTACACTACAGCAGGGATCAATACACAGGCGTCGGTAAGGTGATCGTTCGGCGCATGCGCAAAATCTCAGGGTGTACTCATTCTTTAAAGAATCCAAAAGGCCATCACACAAGAACGTCATTAGAAACCTGATGTCAAGCTGTAAGGTACTGCTGGTGGTTTATGGTCCATTTTGATGCTGACAGGTTCCCTTTACTAACCCAAAGACCCAACACTTTCTTCGTTTCCTGGGGATAGTTGTAGCTTCTTATGTTTTCAAACTGGAGCTTATGCATATGATTGCTTTTTTTCTAAATCCGTTCTACCTATTCCAGATAGATGGTCCATGTGTTCTGCAAATTCAGAAAATCCGTAATGTATCTGCACCAAAAGACAATGAGGAATCTCAGGCAGCTCCTCGAATGCTACGTTTGCAGATGACGGATGGGCATACATCCTGCACGGCCATAGAGTTTAATCACCTGTCAAAAGTCAGGTAAGAGGCTTCCCTGTAAACGTGCGTACTGAAACCATACTGAACCACGTGACCTGACACAAAAGACATTAGAATTTTTGTGCTTGTGTTGTAACCATATTGATTTTCAAAGCAATGACATAAAAAGCAGTTCCATGGTATGGTCCCCCATATTGCCTGAAATTGCTCTGTTTAAGCAGTAGCTTGGATAATACATACAGTGCATTAGGCATTGGCTATCTTCAAACAACTGACTCTGCTTTCAGATTGCTCCTAAAAGGAGTAATTGCTATAATACACAATTCATGGGAAATGTCTTTCATGCCTCATGTGGAAGTGCAGTAACATGCTACCAGGGCACAAACACTTTTTGGGTAAGTTCACACGTAATGGAAATCCATATCCTATGGCCCTTCCTGCTTCCGTCTCCTTCTGCAAGGAGTGAGATCGCGCTATGGATCGGTGTAGCTCTCAGCACTCAGATCCCAACCAATCAAAACTTTTTATACGTTTCTGACTAATCAAAAGTTTTGACCCTTTAATAAAAAAAATAAGCAGTATATTCAACTTACTGTTCTCTTGACGCTACTCTAGTTCCCCAACGGACTCTCTACACCTGGCTCCATCCATGACCAGCCATCCCATTGACTGCTGCTGTCTGTGACAGCAGTCACGTGTGAACAGAGGCTGGTGACGGATCAGAAGTGCCAGGGCAATGATAAGTTGAATGTACTACATTTTATTTTAGTTTTTCATTTATTTTACATTTTTAATTATTATTAAAATAATTTAGAGGAAAATCTACAGGGCATCCACACAGCAATATCTGCAGTGCTAGAATTTGATTTTGGATTCTTGTATTCAGTAGAGAAATCCACAACAAGTCTGCTGTCTTTCTGCAGTCTGTGTGCTGTTTCTATTCTTTGGTGAATGTGTTCTGTGGGATCTGAGGGAAGTACACCAATCCACAGAAAATTAAGATTACTGTTACTGGTGATTAGATTTTCCTGAATCCACGACAGCACCACGAGAGAGAGGCTCCGCCCCCACAGGCGGGAAACCTGATGTACAAAAAGGCGGAGGCTCTCCTCCCACTGCAGTATATCTTATTGTAACTAACATTCTTTTTTATTTTTTTTATTTTCTTTAGCAACACCCAACACATGTACAAACCACCAAAATAACAGGGATGGGAAATGAGGGTGCTGTCGTGGGTTCAGGAAAATCCAATTAACGGTAAGAGTAATCTTCATTTTTCCCCTCACCCACGACAGCACCATAAGAGTGAAAACCAAGGAGACACTTGGGGTGGGTTGACAGCAGAAAGCACCTTAGTAGCAAAAGTTAGGTCATAAGAAGAGTCTAACTGTAAACGGTAATGTTTGAAAAATGTAGTCTGAGAAGACCACACAGCCACTTTACAGATATCCTCAATAGATACAGCAGCCATTTCAGCCCAAGAGGTGGATTTAGCCCTAGTAGAGTGAGCCCTAAGGTCTTCAGGGGGAGGCTTCCCTGATGAAGAATAAGCCAACGACACTGCTGATGTAATCCACCTGGCCAAGGTCCTGGCCAAGGTATTCTTTGATGCCGCCTGGCCTTTTCTTTTCCCCTGAAAAACAACAAACATCGAGGAAGACTTCCTACAGTCTTTAGTCTTGGACAAATACTGAATCGGACACCTTCTAACATCAAGACAATGGTAGGATTCTTCCCTCTCAGAAGATGTTGACTACTAAAAAGTTGGAAGTACAATCGACTGGGACCTGTGAAACCTGGAAGCTACCTTAGGAAGGAATGCTAGATCCAGCTGAATGATCCTCTAATATGGTAGTATAAGGCGTCTTTCACATGACCGTGTCCGGATTAGGTCCGGATGCGTCCCGGTGCATTGCGGCAAACCCGCGTGAGTAGGTACGCAATTGCAGTCCGTTTTGACTGCGATTGTGTTCCGTTGTGTTCAGTTTTTATCGCGCGGGTGCAATGCGTTTTGCACGTGCGTGATAAAAAACCGACTGTGGTACCCAGACCCGAACTTCTTCACAGAAGTTCAGGTTTGGGTACAAGGTTGTGTAGATTGTATTATTTTCCCTTATAACATGGTTATAAGGGAAAATAATAGCATTCTGAATACAGAATGCATAGTAATATAGGGCTGGAGGGGTTAAAAAAAATAATGGTAATGGACCATGTGATAAACGCAGTGACGTCACCACAGGTCCTTTACCCAGGTCCTGAAGAAAGAAGACAGAAGAGATGCCGGCTGCACGAACAAGTAGATTAAGGTGAGTTAAAAATTATTATTTTTTTTTTTTTTTAACCCCTCCAGCCCTATTTTACTATGCATTCTGTATTCAGAATGCTATTATTTTCCCTTATAACCATGTTATAAGGGAAAATAATAATGATCGTGTCCCCATACCGATCGTCACCTAGCAACCGTGTGTGAAAATCGCACCGCATCCGCACTTGCTTACGGATGCTTGCGATTTTCACGCAACCCCATTCATTTCTATGGGGCCTGCATTACGTGAAAAACGCACAAAGAGGAGCATGCTGCTATTTTCACGCGACGCACAAGTGATGCGTGAAAATCACCGCTCATGTGCACAGCCCCATAGAAATTAATGGGTCCGGATTCAGTGCGGGTGCAATGCATTCACCTCACGCATTGCACCCGCGCGGAAAACTCGCCCGTGTGAAAGGGGCCTAAGGAAGATTTATGGAAATACAGTGAAGTTCACTGATCCTACGGGCCAATGTTAGAGCCACTAAGAGGCATAGCTTGAAGGATAAGCACCTGACCGAAATCTCTTCAATAAGCTCAAAGGGAGGTTTTGTTAGGGCATTCAGGACTAGGTTTAAATCCCAAGGAGATACCCTGGGTGAAAAATGCAGGGAAGACCGGGAGATGGACCTGAAAACCCTAGATACCCATGGATCTGATGATATATTTTCCTTAAATAGAGCTGAGAGTGCCGAAACTTGGACCCTCAAGGTACAAGGAGATAATCCTAACTGTGTGCCTCTCTGAAGAAATTCTAATAGGTGATATATTGGAGCCTGTGAGGGGATGTCCCTAAAATCAGCAAAACTAAGGAATTCCCTCCAGATTCTGGCATAAATAGAAATTGTCACTTTCTTCCTACATTTCACGAGGGTATTAATTAAGTCTGAGGAGGACCCTCTTTTGGCAAGCAGGAACCTCTCAAATTCCATGCCGTCAGATGGAGGCTCTTTATCTGCGGATTAAAAATTGGCCCTTTGAGACAGAAGGTCGTGGACATTTTCCTTAGCCAAGTAAATCATGTCCTCCTGGACAAGAATGGAGCTATCAAGATCACCTGAGCACGATCCTGCCTTATCTTCTGCAATACCCTGGGAATTAAGGGGAAGGGAGGGAAGGCATACCCCAGAGGAAAATTCCAACTCTGAAAGAAGGCATCCAAACCACAGGAGGATCCCTCTGGAGATGGAGAAAATTAAATTCCTTACTTTCTTGTTTTGGACTAGTAGTAAAAAGATCTATTGAAGGAGTCCCCCCAACTGTCTGTAATTCTATTGAAAATGTCCTGACTTAGACTCCACTCTCCCTGGGAAATTAAATGACAACTTAAATATCTGCCTGGATATTTTCCGAGCCTTTGATGTGAATTGCTGAAGCTGAACTACAATTCTCTTCTGCTAAATGAAGAATTTCTCTAGTCATCAACATCAGACTTCTGCTCCTGGTACCTCCTTGTTTGTTTATATAAGAGACTACTGTTCTGTTTTCTGACATGATTCTGAGATGCCTGTTTGAGATTAACAGGAGAGTTTGCAATATTGCAAACTTCATTGCCATAAGTTCTTTCATATTTGAGGAGGCAGTCTTCTGACTGCTCCTCCATAAGTCTTGAACTGAAAGATCTAGAATATGAGCCCCCCAACCCCAAGGGCTTGCATCTGTAGTTAGACATAATACAGTCAGGTCCATAAATATTGGGACATCAACACAATTCTAACATTTTTGGCTCTATACGCCACCACAATGGATTTGAAATCAAATGAAAGATGTGCTTTAACTGCAGACTGTCAGCTTTTATTTGAGGATATTTACATCCAAATCAGGCGAACGATGTGGGCATTACAACAGTTTGCATATGTGCCTCCTACTTGTTAAGGGACCAAAAGTAATGGGACATAATAATAATCATAAATCAAACTTTTACTTTTTAATACTTGGTTGCAAATCCTTTGCAGTCAATTACAGCCTGAAGTCTGTAACGCTTAGACATCACCAGACGCTGGGTTTCATCCCTGGTGATGCTCTGCCAGGCCTCTACTGCAACTGTCTTCAGTTCCTGCTTGTTCTTTGGGCATTTTCCCTTCAGTTTTGTCTTCAGCAAGTGAAATGCATGCTCAATCGGATTCAGGTCAGGTGATTGACTTGGCCATTGCATAACATTCCACTTCTTTCCCTTTAAAAAACTCTTTGGTTGCTTTTGCAGTATGCTTTGGGTCATTGTCCATCTGCACTGTGAAGCGCCGTCCAATGAGTTCTGAAGCATTTGGCTGAATATGAGCAGATAATATTGCCCGAAACACTTCAGAATTCATCCTGCTGCTTTTGTCAGCAGTCACATCATCAATAAATACAAGAGAACCAGTTCCATTGGCAGCCATACATGCCCACGCCATGACACTACCACCACCATGCTTCACTGATGAGGTGGTATGCTTAGGATCATGAGCAGTTTCTTTCCTTCTCCATACTCTTCTCTTCCCATCACTCGGTCTCATCTGTCCATAGGATATTGTTCACAGTTCTGGAAGGCTTTTTTAGATGTCGTTTGGCAAACTTTAATCTGGCCTTCCTGTTTTTGAGGCTCACCAATGGTTTACATCTTGTGGTGAACCCTCTGTATTCACTCTGGTGAAGTCTTCTCTTGATTGTTGAATTTGAAACACATACACCTACCTCCTGGAGAGTATTCTTGATCTGGCCAACTGTTGTGAAGGGTGTTTTCTTCACCAGAGAGAGAATTATTCGGTCATTCACCACAGTTGTTTTCCGTGGTCTTCCGGGTCTTTTGGTGTTGCTGAGCTCACCGGTGCGTTCCTTCTTTTTAAGAATGTTCCAAACAGTTGTTTTGCCCATGCCTAATGTTTTTGCTATCTCTCTGGGGTTTGTCTTGTTTTTTCAGCCTAATGACGGCTTGCTTCACTGATAGTGACAGCTCTTTGGATCTCATCTTGAGAGTTGACAGCAACAGATTCCAAATGCAAATAGCATACTTGAAATGAACTCTGGACCATTTATCTGCTCATTGTAATTGGGATAATGAGGTAATAACACACACCTGGCCATGGAACAGCTGAGAAGCCAATTTTCCCATTACTTTTGGTCCCTTAAAAAGTGGGAGGCACATATGCAAACTGTTGTAATTCCTACACCATTCACCTGATTTGGATGTAAATACCTCAAATTAAAGCTGACAGTCTGCAGTTAAAGCACATCTTGTTCGTTTCATTACAAATACATTGTGGTGGTGTATAGAGCCAAAAATGTTAGAATTGTGTCGATGTCCCAATATTTCTGGACCTGACTGTATCTTTCCTTTTCCAGGGAGCCCCCTTGGATAGATTGTCGTCTGTCAACCACCACCTTAGAACCTCTAGGGCATTGTCTGGAATGACTAAGCTTGTTTCTAAGGGATTCCCCCCCCCCCCCCCTTTCCCAAGCTGTCAACAAATCCCACTGCAGACTTCTTGAATGGAATTCAGCCAAAACCACAGCGGGAATACATGATGTCGAACTTCCCAGTATCGACATACCTTTTCTCAAAGATTTTCTTGGGTACTGGCTTAGGTTTAGTATCTTGTCCTTTATTTTCAGAATTTTTTTTTCCGTCAGGAAACACCTCTGCACTCTCGAATCCAGCAGTAATCCCAAGAAAATGTTGACTCTGCGAGGGTTCTGTTCTTGACTTTTCCTTGTTCAGGATCCATTCCATCTCCATCAGAATCTGAGACACCTCCTGTACTGCCCTCCTGCAGAATTCCCAGGAATCTCCTACCATCAGAAAGTCGTCCAGATAAGGAATGAAGAGAATATCTTTCTCTCTGATATGTGCTGCCATTTCCGAAATCACCTTTGTAAATACTCTTGGTGCCATTGAGAGCCCAAAGGGAAGGGCCTGAAATTGTAGATGTCTGATCACTCCCTCTAGCTCCACCGCTACTCGGAGATACTTTTGATAATCCTGATGAATAGGGACATGAAAGTAGGCATCTTTTAAGTCCAGTACTGCCATGAAAAAGTTGGCATAGAGCAGGTTTATTGCTGATTTTACAGTCTCCATCCTGAATCTTTTTAAGAGTAAGAATCCATTTAGCTTTTTTTAATTTATGATTGTTCTGAAGGTACCATCTGTTTTTTTCACCAGAAAGAGAGAAGAATAAAAGCCTTCTCCCTTCTGTCCCCCTGGAACTGGAATCAAGACCTCTTTTAACAATTCCACCACTTCTTGGATTATAGAACCATTTCTTTCTCCAGCAGTCTTTGTGACTACAAACCTTGCAGGAGGAGGAGTACGAAACTCCAGTTTTTAACCTAAGCTTATGGTGTCCAAAATCCATGAACTGTTTGAAATTTTTTGCCACGCCGGAAGAAAACTGGTTAACCTTCTTCCTACAGGAATCCTGGCATCATTGTTGGTCTCCTGATTTTTTGTGATCACCAAAGGACTGGCCGAAGAAAAACTTTCTTCCGCCTCTCCTTTGTGATCTAAATTTGGAATCCTTGTCTTTTTTTGTCTCCGTCTCTATTACCTCGAAAGGAATGAAAGGGACGAAAGGAACGGTCAAATGTTCCCCTAGTAGGGTAACTCTGAATTGGGAATTTCCTTTTCTTAGCAGCAGCCTTTTCTAAAAGCCCATCTAAAGCGGGATCAAAGAGATATTCTCCTTCACAAGGGACAGCGCACAACCTTTTCTTGGAAATAAGGTCTCCATTCCAACCCTTTAGCCACAAAGCCCTACGGGCAGAGTTAGCGGGAGCTGAAGACCTAGCAGCGAGCCTAATCTCATCTACTAAGAAGTCAGCCACTTTCCTTATAGTGGGCAGCCCTGCCAGAATTTCTTCCCTAGGACATCTATTCTTTATCTGGTCTTCTAATTCAGAAAGCCACTTTAGAAATCTCTAGTCAGACCACACATGGGAGTACTGTGTACAGTTCTGGGCTCCTGTGAACAAGGCAGACATAGCAGAGCTTGAGAGGGTTCAGAGGAGGACAACTAAAGTAATAGCTGCAAAATACAAATGCAATAGCACTCTGCAGCCAGCACTCTGCCCTGCCTCCATGCTGGATGCTGAATGAGTGCTGACTGAATCCCCCACATTTTTTCTTTAAAGTAATAACTGGAATGGGGCAACTACAGTACCCTGAAAGATTATCAACATTAGGGTTATTCACTTTAGAAAAAAGACGACTGAGGGGAGATCTAATTGCGATGTATAAATATATCCGGGGTCAGTACAGAGATCTCTCCCATCATCTATTTATCCTTAGGACTGTGATTGTGACAAGGGGACACCCTCTGCGTCTGGAGGAAAGAAGGTTTGTACACAAACATAGAAAAGGATTCTTCACAGTAAGGCCTCTTTCACACGGGCATCATGTTTTTGGCCCGGATAAGATGCGGGTGCGTTGCAGGAAAATGCGCGATTTTTCCGCGCGAGTGCAAAACATTGTAATGCGTTTTGCACACGCGTGAGAAAAATTGGCATGTTTGGTACCCAGACCCGAACCCGGACTTCTTCACAGAGGTTCGGGTTTGGGTTAGGTGTTGTGTAGATTTTATTATTTTCCCTTATAACATGGTTATAAAGAAAAATAATAGCATTCTTAATACAGAATGCATAGTACAATAGGGCTGGAGGGGTTAAAAAAAAAATTAAAAAATAATTTTACTTACCTTAATCCACTTGTTCGCGCAGCCCGGCTTCTCGTCTGTCTTCATCTTTGAGGAATAGGACCTTTGATGACATCACTGTGCTCATCACATGGTCCATCACATGATCTTTTACCATGGCGATGGATCATGCGACGGACCATGTGATGAGCGTAGTGACGTCACCACAGGTCATTTTCCTGTGCACAGCAAAGATGAAGACAGATGAGAAGCCGGGCCTGCGTGAACAAGTGGATTAAGGTGAGTTAAATTATTTATCTTTTTTTTTTTTTTTTAACACCTCCATCCCTATTGTACTACAGGTAGTGCAGAATTATTAGGCAAGTTGTATTTTTGAGGATTAATTTTATTATTGAACAACAACCATGTTCTCAATGAACCCAAAAAACTCATTAATATCAAAGCTGAATATTTTTGGAAGTAGTTTTTAGTTTCTTTTTAGTTTTAGCTATTTTAGGGGAATATCTGTGTGTGCAGGTGACTATTACTGTGCATAATTATTAGGCAACTTAACAAAAAACAAATATATACCCATTTCAATTATTTATTTTTACCAGTGAAACCAATATAACATCTCAACATTCACAAATATACATTTCTGACATTCAAAAACAAAACAAAAACAAATCAGTGACCAATATAGCCACCTTTCTTTGCAAGGACACTCAAAAGCCTGCCATCCATGGATTCTGTCAGTGTTTTGATCTGTTCACCATCAACATTGCGTGCAGCAGCAACCACAGCCTCCCAGACACTGTTCAGAGAGGTGTACTGTTTTCCCTCCTTGTAAATCTCACATTTGATGATGGACCACAGGTTCTCAATGAGGTTCAGATCAGGTGAACAAGGAGGCCATGTCATTAGATTTTCTTCTTTTATACCCTTTCTTGCCAGCCACGCTGTGGAGTACTTGGACGCGTGTGATGGAGCATTGTCCTGCATGAAAATCATGTTTTTCTTGAAGGATGCAGACTTCTTCCTGTACCACTGCTTGAAGAAGGTGTCTTCCAGAAACTGGCAGTAGGACTGGGAGTTGAGCTTGACTCCATCCTCAACCCGAAAAGGCCCCACAAGCTCATCTTTGATGATACCAGCCCAAACCAGTACTCCACCTCCACCTTGCTGGCGTCTGAGTCGGACTGGAGCTCTCTGCCCTTTACCAATCCAGCCACGGGCCCATCCATCTGGCCCATCAAGACTCACTCTCATTTCATCAGTCCATAAAACCTTAGAAAAATCAGTCTTGAGATATTTCTTGGCCCAGTCTTGACGTTTCAGCTTGTGTGTCTTGTTCAGTGGTGGTCGTCTTTCAGCCTTTCTTACCTTGGCCATGTCTCTGAGTATTGCACACCTTGTGCTTTTGGGCACTCCAGTGATGTTGCAGCTCTGAAATATGGCCAAACTGGTGGCAAGTGGCATCTTGGCAGCTGCACGCTTGACTTTTCTCAGTTCATGGGCAGTTATTTTGCGCTTGGTTTTTCCACACGCTTCTTGCGACCCTGTTGACTATTTTGAATGAAACGCTTGATTGTTCGATGATCACGCTTCAGAAGCTTTGCAATTTTAAGAGTGCTGCATCCCTCTGCAAGATATCTCACTATTTTTGACTTTTCTGAGCCTGTCAAGTCCTTCTTTCGACCCATTTTGCCAAAGGAAAGGAAGTTGCCTAATAATTATGCACACCTAATATAGGGTGTTGATGTCATTAGACCACACCACTTCTCATTACAGAGATGCACATCACCTAATATGCTTAATTGGTAGTAGGCTTTCGAGCCTATACAGCTTGGAGTAAGACAACATGCATAAAGAGGATGATGTGGTCAAAATACTCATTTGCCTAATAATTCTGCACGCAGTGTATGCATTCTGTATTAAGAATGCTAATATTTTCCCTTATAACCATGTTATAAGGGAAAATAATAATGATTGGGTCTCCATCCCGATCGTCTCCTAGCAACCGTGTGTGAAAATCGCACCGCATCCGCACTTGCTTGCGGATGCTTGCGATTTTCACGCAGCCCCATTCACTTCTATGGGGCCAGCATGCGTGAAAATGCATGCTGTGATTTTCACGCAACGCACAAGTGATGCGTGAAAATCACCGCTCATGTGCACAGCCCCATAGTAATGAATGGTTCCGGATTCAGTGCGGGTGCAATGTGTTCACCTCACGCATTGCACCCGTGCGGAAATCTCGCCCGTGTGAAAGGGGCCTAAGAGCAGTGAGACTATGGAACTCTCTGCCTGAGGAGGTGGTGATGGTGAGTACACTAAAAGATTTCAAGAGGGGCTTGGATGATTTTCTGGAGTGTAATAATATTACAGGCTATAGCTACTAGAGAGGGGTCGTTGATCCAGGGAGTTACTCTGATTGGAGTTGGGAAGGAATTTTTTCCCCCTTAAGTGGGGAAAATTGGCTTGTACCTCATATTTGTTTTTTGCCTTCCTCTGGATCAACTTGCAGGATAACAGGCCGAACTGGAAGGACAAATGTATTTTTTCGGCCTTATATACTATGTTAGTATGTAATCAAGGAGCGGGCTGTACAAGTGGATGCTATAGAGCAGGGATGCTCAACCTTCGTCCCTCCAGCTGTTGTAAAACTACAACTCCCACCATGCCCTGTTGTAGACTGATAGCTGTAGGCTATCTGGGCATGCTGGGATTTGTAGTTTTGCAACAGCTAGAGGGCCGCAGGTTGGGCATCCCTGCTATAGAGGGTCTAAAGGAGGATGTAGAAGCCTCCCAGGCACCCTTTAAAAACCCATCAGCTTTTTTGTCTAAGGGGTCCTTAAGGGAGCCCATATCTTCAAAGGGGAGACATGACCTCTTAGTTACTTTTGAAATAGCTACCTCTATTTTAGGAGCTTTGTTCCAAGGGGCACAATCTGTTTCAGAAAAGGGATATTTTCTTTTTATATTTTTAGAAATATACACTCTCTTTTTGGGATTATTCCACTCTCCCTTAATTAAATAAGTTATATTCTTATGGACATGAAAACATCTCTGATGTCTAATTTCAAGACCCCCAAACATCATATCCTGCACAGAATCTTCAATTCCCATGGTCGATTTTATTGCTTTTAATAACCGGTCAATATCTTCTACTGGAAAAAAAGGTCTTTCCAATCTCTTTCCTCTTCCCCAGAAGAATAGGATGATCAATCAGAACCTGGATCTTCCACTGAAAAAAAACTGCTCCTGTTCTGAATTAGGGGAATCCACCAACTCTATCTGCTGACTTCTCTTGGATCTCTGCACCTTCTGACCCCCTGATTTTTTCAAAGAGGAGCTAACCTCAGACCTGACTAACGTCTGAAGGTTCTTATAAAAGGATGGTGATTCCTCCGTCATTGTCTTGTTGATGCAAATCTGACATAACTTCTTCAGATATTCAGAAGATAAAGGGCATCTATATAGGGCGCACACCTTATTCTTCTTTTTAGATAAGACTTTCTTAGGTTTACCCTGTAATATACATATATATATATATATATATATATATATATATATATATACATACAGCAAAAACGAAGGCAGCACTCCAAGTTTGTGAAAAAAAGTGGAAGGTTTATTCACCCAACCAGCAGCAACGTTTCAGCTCTCTCTATGGAGCCTTTGTCAGCTGGACAAAGGCTCCATAGAGAGAGCTGAAACGTTGCTGCTGGTTGGGTGAATAAACCTTCCACTTTTTTTCACAAACTTGGAGTGCTGCCTTCGTTTTTGCTGTATGTCTACAATCTGGACCTTGGTCACAGGTCTCATAAGGAGGTCTTTTTGCACCCGCATTTATTTCTTGAGTGCTGCTTCTTTTCTTTTTTCTTCTATATATATATATATATATATATATATATATATATATATATATATACACATATACCATTAATCCAGGACTATTTAGGGAGAAAAAATATGGCCAGAGGCCGCTCACCTGCCCTTCAGGTACCGAAGCTTGAGTGGAGGTAGGATCATCAGGTATGTCCTTCTTGTCTTCCTCCATAGTAGCTTGCCACAGGTTCCAATACTCATAATCCGGGATGTAGACATCATCACCGAGCGCGCCGCACACATCCGGCGCTTGCGTTCCAGGACTCACTCAGGGATGTCTTCCGCTTCCTGTTAAGCCACTCAGGCTTCCAGAAGCTACTTCTCCTCCCCTGGGCCTCAAAACTGAATGCCTAAGGTGCGCAACAGTGCCACCAAGCATGTATGCCCCATAGCGCTTCCAAGCCCTCCACACCGGCTATCGCGCCTATGCGCGCTGTGGGGTTTAGCTCTGGTAGATAGGGTAAGCGGGCGCAGTACAGAGGCAAAATACAAGTTCCTAACTCAAAATGTCAGTGTTTATTCACACTTGAGGCAGTTGCTCAAAACCGCATGGAACTTTGCAGTTTTGGTGTTATCTGACACACAATGGAAAGTTCATATAACACAAGTCACCAGTAGTCCACGGCAGGCTTTAGGTGGCCTGTTTCCCCATCGTGCGGCTCTCAGCCCTTCAGCATGGCACAAAGCCTCAGATCCCAAAAACAGAGAGACCTCTCTGCTGAGCCCAGCTGCCTATTTAAGGACAGCCAGGTGCTGCCAAAACCTAGACCAGCACTTAAACTCCGGTCCGGTATTTGACCTCACCTGGCTGGAAACCAGCCCAGCCGCACATGCTGGGAGGAAAATACTTGCCTTGCCAGACACAACCCCTCACTGTGTCACAGCGCCCATCGGCGCATAACATGCCGCCATCTCCAGAGCAGGACCACAGATAATCGGCGCACCCAAGGGAGAAGCCACAGAGAACTTAAGGCTTCGCTCCAGAGATAGGAAACTATACTGAAGTGGGAGGAGAGCCCCGTTTTTGTACTTCAGCTTTCCTGTCTGTGGAGGGGAAAAAAGGGCTGCTGTGAAATTTATGGCAGATTTCAACAGCCACATGACAGGTCAATTTTCTGCCTAGTGCTGTAATCCACGGTGGATTTTGTCAGTGCAGTCCCCAGATAAAATCCGCAGGTAAAATCTGCCTCACTTCATACTTTTTGTGCTTCAAGGGCAAATCATCATAGGTAACTGTGAGAAGATTCATTGTATCAATGAATTCCGGCTAAAACCAATTTAGTTATTGCAAATATGGGGTGACATCCTCAGCGTGCCGTTATTGATTTCTATAGCCATGTCGGGAATCAAGTTTTCAGTAGCAGTAATCTTTGAGCAGTGCCAAAAGGGCCCTGTCCTTCTGGTAAGAAGTAGAAGTCTTAGATTACGGACTTCTTCTCTTATGTATCGATGACACAACACCCGATGTCCCCTTTCAATTATTATCCTTTTGATATTTTTTTCACCCCTTAATAATGGGCTGCTGTTTTTAGACAAAGATATTGCTCTAAATCTGTGGATGACAGCCTTTCTGTAAAAAAAAAAAAAAAAAAAAAGTAAAAAAGCAAGGAGCAGCTGAAGAATCCTGCAGATTTTTGTTTTCTTCAGCAGTTGTAATTTATGCGAGACAATTATCCAGCATTGTCTGGAAACAGTTGACATGTCGCCAGGGGATGTTATCTGTCATAGCTGCATTGTGTGAATCCAGGCCTGGTATAATAGCTCTGCCCTACAAGGTGATTGGGAAAAGTGGCCACTTCATACCTGTGCGTGTTACAACGTTCAGATTTTGAAGCATCTTAGAGGTTGGCGCTATTCATTAAATGCTGTAATTGCGAGCTATCTGGTGATCGGAGGTTTTGATTAATGAATAGCCAGCTACTTCTCTGTAAAGGTGTCGGTTTAATAGCTTCAAACGCTCTGCAGGAATTCACTTACATAATTACAATACAAGATCATGGCCCTGGTGAGGCTGGAGCACGCAGATAAGAACCGCTGTACAAGTACCCGATCCAGCTGCTGCCTTTCACCTTACAAGCAGGAATGTCACAGAGAAATCATTGGAAATTGTAGTGTTCACGTGTTCTTAAAAGTATTCTTAGAGTTGTGGTCTGACACTATACCTAAAAATGGCTTCTACGTTAGGACAAGTATGACATCTGGATTGATTCTGCCCCAGTCCCACATTCTAAAAACCCATCACCACAACTTTTGTATGATGTGATGTCCAACGTTCAAGTGATATAGTCACATGACTGCGCTGCCCTTTGGCACATGGCATCTGCCAGGGCAGAAATAATAGAGTTTATATAGGACAGTGCCCTAAAAGGACTTCTCAGCATCCAGACATTTTTAAGCAGGGTTAGGATACAGTGACATTGCAATCCTTATAGATGTAGCATCAAGAGACCTCATGGTCCAAAGGCTGCCACTATAGACAAAACACCAATGTGCCCTACAACCATTAGGCGTGGTCAGGTGACATTACTGTGGCCAGTTCAGAACTTCAGACTGAGAGTGATTGCCATAGAATAAGTCAAAAAGTTTTTGGGTTTACTATTTTTGTACAGTTTGCTGTATTTCAGGGATGAACATGCCTTTTTCCTAACACACTATTGTCGATGCTGCAGGTAACATTGGTGCACTTTTAAAGGGGTTGGCCACCTCATAAACATATTTCCTAAACACCCCTTAAAGGGGTTATCCTGGAAAAGATCATGATGACCTATCCTCAGAATAGTGTAAAAACGAAGAAGTCAGCAGCATATCCTTCATGATTTCTTTTATTAGAAAAGGGTACAATACAGGTACAAAGTGCAAAAATAGTGCAACGTTTCAACTAATCCATAGTCTTTTTCATACATAATAGAGTAAATATTGCAAACATATACAGTACTAGGAAATGACATGAAATTCACTTATTAGCCAATCAGTCAGAGATGTGATTGATATAAACAACAATGGTGTAAATTCCAATCTCCTATCGAAATACATGATTGCCACATTACCCAACCAATCATCTCAGAATAACATTTACATACCACCGTGAGATTGGGTGGACGGGTTGATCTCAAATGTGCTCAGCGCCTCCTTGTTTCAAAAGCGCATGTCTAGCTCTGTAATCATACCCTCTATTCCAATTGGTGAGACAGTCAGTCACACCAAGGTATCACATTATGGTCCAATATCACATGTCCGTGACGTCAATACATCATGTGACATCGATCAGCTGTTTCAGAGAGCCGCTCTGCTCACGGAGCTCTGTTGCCAAGGAGGCTGCCTGAGCCCTCCTCATGGCCACCAGCTGGATACATAATAATCTCATGCTCTCAGTAGTAATTAATGCTAGGAGCATCAGGTACTTATGCACTTCCTGAATTCAGCTGTAACACTGTCCTCAGGACTCTGCTAGGGCGGTATTTTGTGCTGCACTACAGTATTGCCGGTCCTGTCTACTTGTGTTATCCTTGCCTACTTGTGTTTCTCCATCTCCTGGCAATTTGGGTCCACCTACAATATGGGGCCCCTTTTAGTTCTTTTCCAGGCCCACTTGAAGCTTTCAGTCCACCCCTGGTCATAGCAAGCAGTTTAGGGGCATTTAGGAAATATTTTATTTAAGTGGTAAATCCCTTTAAGTATGCAGTCAAAATACCATGATTGTTTGCAGCAAATGTCATGTTACCGCTGTAGCCAAATAAACAAATAATGTTAATGAGACTTCATTCAGACTTCAGCTCAGACCCTTAGTGCTCATAAGACCTGCAATCAGACCCCCAATGTGAAAAGACTCCCATTCAGACCTCAGAACAGACCCCTCATTTGAATGACCCCCAATCAGACCTCAGATCAGACCACCAATGTGAATAACCCCCAATCAGACCTCAGATCAGACCACCATTGTGAATGACCCCCAATCAGACCTCGGATCAGAACACCTATGTAAATAACCCCCAATCAGACCTCATATGAGAGCCGCAATGTAAATAGCAACCCCCAATCAGACCTCATATGAGAGCCGCAATGTAAATAGCAACCCCCATTCATACCTCAGATCAGAGCCCATGAATGACCCCATGCACAGAGCAGAGAAAAGAAAATTCAACATGCCTCTCCTGGTCCGGACACCGCCGCCTCTCCTGTCATCCAGCTCCCTTCTTGTTCTTCCTGCCGTGCGTTGTGCTGTGACCCTCACAACATAAGGTTACAGCACGCTGACGTCCTTGCTCAGTGCACAGTAATGGCACAGCGAGTGGCCTGGGAAGACCAGGAATCGGTGAGCACTGCATTCACCCCTTCCCGGTCCTCATGTACTAATAAGTGCTTCCATAATGGAAGTGCTCATTAGTATTCACCACAAAAAACTCACTGACATTTCCCCCCCCACCTTAGCGTTTTATAGGGCAAAAAATTCTGTATATTTTCTTTAATATTACAGTAACCGAGAGTAGCCCCCCTCCTTTTCTTCAGTATCCTTTCTCTGACTGTAAGACAACTGGCTGGAACAGAAGCATCCCTGCTGCAACCTGCCTGCAGTAGGACAAAATATCTCAGCGTAACCCCTAATGTTCTCTGCAGGGTTTCTGCAAAGCTGTCCTGAAACAAACAGTATGTAATGATTATCTCCTGTTTACTGTATAATTCTTTTCTGGGTATGGGATTGTTGTAAGGGAATTTGCCAATAAAATATTTTACCACATGTAGATTATACAATGGAAGTAAAACTGATCTGTCAGGCTCCGTGAAGGCCCACAATACTTCACTTTTAAGGCTTGACGTAATTTCATGCAGATTTTGCCACACATATTCCTTGCCAAAATTTGTGTGAAATCCACATCCCATGCGTGTGAATTTAAATTTCTTTTTATTGCAAGCACATTCACATGCCGAGGATAATTAGCAGTAATAAAGTGGCATGTCACTTATTTCAGCTGGAGAGTGGAGCTAAGCCTCATGCGGATCTGCGGCAGTGCAAACTGCAAAGCTCAGCGGGTCCGCCACAGAAAATATGACGTGTGAAGATACTCTAATAAATCTCCCCACAGTCTGGCCGCATCATCGTATCAAACCCAGTCCGATAAATCGATGGTTGGCCTGTTGGATAAAATTTATTGCTGTGTTGAACATGCATGGACTGTTTGGGAAGAATTCTATTAGTAGAAGAAAAATTTGGGGAGATTTATCAAAACTGGTGTGAAGGAAGACTGATTTAGTTGCTCGCCTTTCATTTTTCAGAGTAGGTTTGGACGTTTAAATATAGATTCCATCATTACTTTCTTCACATGGCAATTTGATTCTGTTGTTTTCATTTCCATTATCATATTGGCTGTGTAAGTTTATGACTATAAAATGCATAAGGTGGGAAGGTCAGATATTCACTTAAGACTACAACTTCCCTTCTAATCTTGTCTAATACACTTACAGTCCTGTAAATCTTTTTTTTATGCTTCAGAGTGTTGTATTTCATTATTAGAAGTGCAGCATCCACACAATTAAGGTTCATCACGTTACCAGCAAAATGTATTCTTTCTGAGAATTATACTGTATTTTTCGCTTTATAAGACTCACCCCAGGTTTAAGAGGAGGAAAATAAGAAAAAAATATTTTTCATCAGACCCCATAAATATCAGGACATCAGATCAGACCTCCATAAATATCAGGACATCAGATCAGACCTCCATAAATATCAGGACATCAGATCAGACCTCCATAAATATCAGGACATCAGATCAGACCTCCATAAATATCAGGACATCAGATCAGACCTCCATAAATATCAGGACATTAGATCAGACCTCCATAAATATCAGGACATCAGATCAGACCTCCATAAATATCAGGACATCAGATCAGACCTCCATAAATATCAGGACATCAGATCAGACCTCCATAAATGTCAGGACATCAGATCAGACCTCCATAAATGTCAGGACATCAGATCAGACCTCCATAAATGTCAGGACATCAGATCAGACCTCCATAAATATCAGGACATCAGATCAGACCTCCATAAATATCAGGACATCAGATCAGACCTCCATAAATATCAGGACATCAGATCAGACCTCCATAAATATCAGGACATCAGATCAGGCCCCCATAAATATCAGGACATCAGATCAGGCCCCCATATCAGGACATCACATCTGACCCCCTTATCAGGACATCATATCAGCCCTTCATGTCTGACCCCCTTATCAGGACATCATAGTGAGACCCCCATCAGACCTCAAATCAGATTAAAATAAAAAACATCTTTTACCTGTCCTGCGCCGCTGCTCATCTCCACCTCCAGCAGAAGTCGCGCTCCCCTGTCTTCCCGGCCTGCACTGCTCTGTCACCTGACTGCGTGCAGCGTCGGGTCATAGTGCGCGCACTACGTCCTAACGCTGGAAGCGCTCACTAGTATTCTCTTTATTTTCCTTTTTACCAATTGTGTTTCAATTGTGGTTTTTAAAATCTCTGCTGTCAATCATTTCATGGAAACAGTTTTGTTTACATTGTGTCGAAAATGCCCTTTACCTAGCCCTTGAATCACGGCTGTAGATTGTTACAATGGAACGGTATAGATAAGAGCGATCGGTTGTCAGAAGGTTTGTGCAGCTGCTGTGTTTCACTCAGTGTTAGGCGCTTGCACACAGAGGTATCTTTTGTTCTTGTCCGTTCTGTTTTTTTTGCGGGCTGTAAGTGGAACCATTAACTTCAGTGGGGCTGCAAAACTAAGTGACTCAGTGTACGTTCTGCAAAAAAAATAAAACATGTCCTATTATTGTCCACATTACGGACAAGGATAGGACTGTTCTATTAGGGGCCATCTTTTCTGTTCCGCAAGATGCAGAAACCACACGGCCGGTATCCGTGTTTTGCGGACCGCAAAACAACAATGGTGGTGTGCATGAGCCTTTAAGGTGGATTTAGACAGGGCAAGAAGCCGATTATAAAGCTTTCCTTCCCGACACTCGGCTGCTTGTTAATGGAAGGTGAAGGGCTGTATTTACATACAGCAATAACCTCTACAGTAAGGGTGCATTCACACGACTGTGTTTTTGGGTCCACATCGGTTCCGCAATTTTGTAGAACGGGTGCAGACCCATTCATTTCATTGGGGCCGCAAAAGATGCGGACAACACACACAAAAAAGATAGCGCATGTCCTATTCTTGTTTGCAGTCACGGACAAGAGTAGGCATTTCTGTCATCGGGCTGGCTAAATTCACACGGCCGGTATCCGTGTTTTAAGGGACCCGCCATTTGCGGACCGCAAAACATATACGGTCGTGTGAGTGTAGCCTTAGAGATAGTCTTGTCTTCATACACATCATTTCTGGGCAGCAGAGTGATGTTTAGACCGCATGATCTACTGCCCAGAAACGATAATTGACTTGCAATAACTAATGACCGTTTCACCCATTGAACGAGCGAAACACGATCAACTGCTCCTTTACATGGGCAGATTGTTGGGAACGAACGACTACAGGAATGTTCGTTCCCGATAATCTCCTCGAATATCGGGCTGTGTAAATCTACCATTAGTTCACACTGCATGGACTGTGACTTTGTCAGTGTTTGATCAGTGATTATGAGCTAAAACCAGGTGTGGGTCAGAAACATGAAACAGGAGGAAATCTTTCCATTATACTTTATCTCATTAGTAACCATCACTGATAGAAATGACTGAGGAAATCACAGAAGTGTGAACTAGGCCTTACCTACACTGATCTGCTGTAGATGTTAGTTCTTCATTCATACAAGAGTGTTTGTCAGAAACATTGAGACTGTAGGCCAAGGAGAAATGCTAATGCCGCATCTTTTGCTTTGTGAATATTGACGTGGTCATCCGTGTTCAGCATTGCGAAGTTAAAGGGGTTGGCCACCCTAAGTATCAAAAATCCTAAGTATTTCTATCATGTGACATGTACTGGCTATATATCATTTTTCTAACCTGTTCACCATGACATGCCTCCCCCGAGGAGCTCCTCAGACCGGCTGTGTGGGAGGAGCAGCGGCAAAGTAAACATCCCAGCATGCATTGCAGCAAGCATCCTCAGTGGAGCAGTCACATGACTTCCCCGCCCACCTGTGTTCCCATAGAGACAAGAGCCCCTCAGACTTCTGTACAGACATAGCAATAGGAAGTATGTCCCACACAGGAATCTGACGCGGCAGTCATTTCTAGTTGCACCACAGGATGAAAGCCATAGAGAGGGAGATACACTGGCAGCAAGCAGAAACTGAAATCACAGATTAGTAAGCTTCAATGTGTAATACATACATGTGTTAGTCCGTACTCCCATCTAGGGGAGCCATCGTGTGTGCATCATGATGTTACTGCACTAGATGTCCCCTTGTTTGAGTTCATTGGAGTTATACGTGATGTGTGCGAAAAATATGGGTTTATGTACTTCATTTTCAAAGCCTCTGTGGGCAATAGACCTAGTGGTGTTTAAGGGGGGTTTCCCCACATTCGTGCCTGGGTTAGCCGCCGTAATTGTCGCCCCCCCCATCCTTGATACAATTTGCACATTCAGCGCTTCCCCTGGAGGCTTTCCTTTTGAAGTCATGAGGCGTTCCGACAGTCGGATGAATACGGGGAAGCCTCACATCCGACTGGCTGGCCACATCAAGCCACACCCCTGGGGTGGAGTGTATTCCCCTTTAAAGCTTGGCGCTCACACAGCCGCGTGCGATACTTCCACCAGAGTATCATAGTTACTTTCAGGCAGGGATATTATGCAGACACGGTCTCCTGTGTATGGCTCCTGACGAAGTGCTAATAATAAGAGCACACGTGTATTTGATCTTATCCTTAAACCTGGGATTGATCCACGGCACTGGTCATATTAGCTGCCAGACTTTAAGCAACATTGAGACTTATGGTTTACGAATCCTAGGGAGGTTACTAGTTAAATTCTCTGGGATAATTGTCTGAAGGCAGACCAGTGGCTCCTGTGAGCTTGTGTTTAGCTTGAGGAGGGTCTGAGCCGTATGTCAGTGAGCTCTGACATAGTATTTGGTTCAGAAACATTCACTGCTTCATCACGACACACAGTGTATGCTCCTCTTGAAGCCTGACTTTTACATATATGAAATTTGGGGCAACACACCCATAAGTTTTAAACCAGTAATACCAATAAAGTGTATTTATTTTATTTTAACGCTCATATCAGGCTTAGGTTAAATATGTTACTGGGGGGGGGGGGGGGGGGGGTACCCTATTCATAAATTTGCTGTGGGGCCGAGTCATTTCTAGTTGCACCACAGGATGCAAGCCATAGAGAGGGAGATTTATCATGTCCCTTGTTTCTGAAAAGTGGCGTTAAAAAGTTGTAAACTATGTATTTGTGACTTTTTAACTAAGCCCTTTAAAAATACTTTATTTCTGCTTGTAAGAATCCTCCTGCTAAGCCCCTCCAGCCCTGCACAGCCAGGAGTGCCAGAAGGTACCTCTGATACAAGCTGGGTGCTTCTAGGACCCAGACAGCAGCACTCCTTAAGGCATGGACGAGGTAGCTACGTGCAGGGATGGACAAGGGAGGCTGCTGTGAGAGCAGGACAGGAGGGGGCGTCGCTTCAAATAGCAAGGAAACCAGGCAGATCGGCTTAGGCTACTTTCACACTTGAGCCAGTGTGATCCGGCGATTTGGATGTGATTGAAAGCATTTGTGAGACGGATCCGGATGCGGATCCGTCTCACAAATGCATTGCAAGAACGGATCCGTCTCTCCGCTTGTCATTTTTATTCACATTTTTACCGGTCTGCGCATGTGCAGGACGGATCCGGCATTCCGGTATTTTGAATGCCGGATCTGGCACTAATACATTCCTATAGGGAAAAATGCCGGATCCGGCATTCAGGCAAGTCTTCAGTTTTTTTCGCTGGAGATAAAACCGTAGCATGCTAAGGTTTTATCTTTTGCCTAATCAGTCAAAATGACTGAACTGAAGACATCCTGATGCATCCTGAACGGATTACTCTCCATTCAGAATGCATGGGGATATGCCTGATCAGTTCTTTTCCGGTATAGAGCCCTTGTGACGGAACTCTATGCCTGAAAAGAAAAACGCTAGTGTGAAAGTACCCTTAAGAAGATATATTAGTAAGTGTAATATCTCCCTACTTTCTTTACAGTTGTAATAAGTGCTAACAGAGTGGCCAACCCCGTTAAACCCTTCGCTACCAGCCCCGTACATGTACGGTGCGGGAGCGATGTGTAAACATGGCGCCCGCTCGCACGTGCAACGAGCGTCATGGCCGGCAGATCTCTGCTGTTTCATATAGCAGAGACCTGCAGCTACTTACTGTGATCGGCAATAATGCCGATCGTGGTAATTAAAGGCTTTAGATGCCGTGATCAAGCAAGATCACGGCATCTAAATGTACAAAAACCCGGGCCTCCTACCGACCCGTGTGGCCAATTCGGGCAACGGTAGTTGCGCTGAACACTTTTAGCCTCGCTGATGAGGCTAAAAGTGTTCATGCTGCAATTCTTATTTTGGCCACCAGATGGCGGACCAGTATAAGAAATGAGCAATTGAGGGTTTAAATGTTAATTTAAAAATCCCTGATAGAACAAAATCCAAAAACATTATTTATAGGCTCATATATGAGCTTCAAAATGATCACAATTTTTTTTTTTAAATGTTAAAAAATATATATATAAAAGTTTGAATTGCCCCTCTTTCCGTATAATACAAAAAAATAATAATAAATAACAATACATATAAACATCATGGAATAAATATTTTAAAAAATTTCCAGAATGGCGTAACGGAAAAAAGGGTAAAAATGGGCAATTTGCAATTTTTTCATTGCTTCTCTTACCCAAAAAAATGTAATAAAATGTGGTAAAAAAGTCGCGCACACTCCAAAATGGTATCAATAAAAACTAGAGATTGTTGTGCAACAAATGACCCCCCTAAAAAGCTTAGTAGACATAAGTATAAAAAAGTAATGGAGGTCAGAATATGGTGATGTAAAAAAATAAATAAAAATCAAAGTTTACATTTATTTTTACACTATTTAGACATAAAAAACCTACACATATGGTGTATCGTTGTAATCTGATATAGAAGAAAGACAGCTCACCACCTTGTAAATTTGCTTGCACGGGAAGGGATCGCTCCCACTATAAAATCAAAATAAATCCCAGCAGGCGTATCGATTTTTTTCTTCAATGCTTTATTCCATACACAGATTTATCCATACACAGGACATGTTTCGGCCCGTCCTGCCTTCCTCAACATGCAGTTGAGGAAGGCTGGACGGGCCGAAACGCGTCCTGTGTATGGATCAATCTGTGTATGAAATAAAGCATTGAAGAAAAAATCGATACGCCTGCTGGGATTTATTTTGATTTTATCGTTCTAATCGTACTGACCCAGAGAATGAAAAAGCATGGGTCAGTTTTGTTGTAAATGAAACGCTGTGGGAACAAAACCTCTAAAACAGTGGAGGAATTGGTATTTTTTTTTACCTCTTCCCACTACATTTTATGCCATAGTTAATGGTGGCATTAGAAAGTACAACCAGCCCCGCAAAAAATAAGCCCTCATACAGCTATGTGACCAGAAATATAAAAATGTAATGGCTCACGGAAAATGGGGAAGAAAATGAAAACGCAAAAATGAAAAATCCTCTGGTATCCTAGGGGTTAAGGGTGCATTCATACGACTGTATTTTGCGGTCCGCGAAACGTACAGATGACGTTTGTGTAACATCTGCGTTGCATCCTGTATTTTTGCAGATCCATTGTAACCAAGCCTATCCTTGTTCGCAAATGGACATGAATATTTTTTGCGGGGCTACGGAACGGACATATGGATGCGGACAACACACGATGGGCCTATCTTAAAGGTTAAAGATGTTTTTCAGATTTTTATATTAATGGTTTATCTACAGGCTATGACATTAGTATCAGATCAGCTGGCCTGATACCCCACACCTCCCCAATCAGCTGGTCTGCAGTAGCTTCAGTGCTGAAAATGCAGCACCATCCATTGTGTAGTGGGCAGAGCGTGTTTTTTTTTTTTTTTGCAAATGGGAGCAGCACTGCAGTAACCAGCTCTGTCCATTGCACAGTGGATGGATCTGTGTAGTTCCAGCACCAGAGCTCGTGCCAAGCAGCTGATCTCCGGGGGTGTGGCATGCCGCACCCCCCCACCCCGAGCTGATGTTTACACTCTAACCTGCGGATAGGCCATCGGTATAAAGATCCCTGAAAACCCCTTTAACATGTTGACTGAGCCTTGATTGGTGTGACTGTTACTTTTTTTTTACATTGCTGTACTTCTCTTAGAGTCACTATTTATTTGCTGCAGCAGGTGCACACACTGTGGAGTCCTCGATATTCTGATTGACGTTTCTCTCTATGTACGGTATACGGGTAAAGCTGTCAGTGAGTGGCGGGATAGCATGCCACTCATGAATATGAGAACTCGGTGCTGGGCTCGCGCTGCAGCAGATAAACAGTGATTTTATGCTTAAGAGAATGTAGTGGTGGCTCAGTGGTTAGCGCTGGGGTCCAAGGTGTGAATCTGACCATGGGCAACATTTGCATGGAGTTTATATGTTCTCCCCGTGTTTACCACTTCCCACACTCCAAAGACATACTGCTAGGGAACTTAGATTGTGAGCTCCACTTGGGACAGTGTGTTTGGTGTTTTTTTGCTGCTTAAAAAAACGACAACTCCTGTAAAATGCCAATCTTGTTGCTGGTTTCTGCCGGGATCTCCTACCCTGTAACTTTGGACATAGGTGTCGCTCCACTCAACCCTATGGCTGTCGCAGTTGCAATGCTCCTGCAGCAATCCTGGGCACCAGTTTCCTGTGTGCCTGTAAGGTTCCTTCTTCTTTGAACCTCCCCTCATGCTACAGTACTTCAAGGGTTAACATCCTATTGCTCTTCGTGCAGTTGCTATGCGGTTTCCAATTGTCAAACATCCTTTGCTATATATGCTGTGCTGTGAACCCTTTGGAATGATATGGATTTCTGCACATATTGGTCATAAAATGTGATCTGATCGTCATCTAAGTCACAACAATAGACAATCACAGTCGGCTTAAACTAATAACACACACAGAATTAAATGTTACCATGTTATTATTAAACACACCATGTAAACATTCACAGTGCAGGTGGAAAAAGTATGTGAATCCCTAGACTAATGACATCTCCAAGAGCTAATTGGAGTGAGGTGTCAGCCAACTGGAGTCCAATCAATTAGATGAGATTGGAGGTGTTGGTTACAGCTGCCCTGCCCCATAAAAAACACACACCAGTTCTGGGTTTGCACTGCTGCTACTCTCCCTAGGAGTGACCGTCCTGTAAATATGACTGCAAGAGCACAGCGCAAACTGCTCAATGAATCCTAGAGTGTCAGCTAAAGACTTAAAAAAGTCTCTGGCATATGCTAACATCCTTGTTAGCGAATCTATGATACGTAAAACACTAAACAAGAATGGATTTCATGGGAGGATACCACAGAGGAAGCCACTGCTGTCCAAAAAAAACATTGCTGCACGTTTACAGTTTGCACAAGAGGACCTGGATGTTCCACAGCAGTACTGGCAAAATATTCTGTGGACAGATGAAACCAAAGTTGAGTTGTTTGGAAGAAACACACAACACTATGTGTGGAGAAATAGA
Source organism: Bufo bufo (assembly GCF_905171765.1). NCBI lineage: Eukaryota > Metazoa > Chordata > Amphibia > Anura > Bufonidae > Bufo > Bufo bufo. Next base: position 527,859,557 of record NC_053391.1, on the reverse strand, counting down.
GGCACAGCACACCAACATCAAAACCTCATCCCAACTGTGAAGTATGGTGGTGGGGGCATCATGGTTTGGGGCTACTTTGCTGCATTAGGGCCTGGACGGATTGCTATCATCGAAGGAAAAATGAATTTCCAAGTTTATCAAGACATTTTGCAGGAGAACTTAAGGCCATCTGTCCACCAGCTGAAGCTCAACTGAAGATGGGTGTTGCAACAGGACAACGACCCAAAGCATAGAAGTAAATAAACAACAGAATGGGTTAAACAGAAGAAAATACGCCTTCTGGAGTGGCCCAGTCAGAGTCCTGACCTCAACCCGATTGAGATGCTGTGGCATGACCTCAAAAAAGCGATTTACACCAGACATCCCAAGAATATTGCTGAACTGAAACAGTTCTGTAAAGAGGAATGGTCAAGAATTACTCCTGACCGTTGTGCACGTCTGATCTGCAACTACAGGAAACGTTTGGTTGAAGTTATTGCTGCCAAAGGAGGTTCAACCAGTTATTAAATCCAAGGGTTCACATACTTTTTCCACCTGCACTGTGAATGTTTACATGGTGTGTTCAATAAAAACATGGTAACATTTAATTATTTGTGTGTTATTAGTTTAAGCAGACTGTGATTGTCTATTGTTGTGACTTAGATGAAGATCAGATCACATTTTATGACCAATTTGTGCAGAAATCCATATAATTCCAAAGGGTTCGCATACTTTTTCTTGCAACTGTATTTGCATGAACTTTGCATGCCCTCACCTTGATTTGTTACTGATTATGAATTTGCCTATCTCTTTGTTCTCTGCATCGGTGTCTCTGACCCCCGTGGGTCAGCTTTCAACTACACCAGGACTACTCATATATGTAGTGGCCTGGTGGCTTCCCTGCAGCAAAGTCCAGATCCCTGTACAGAGGTTAAAGGGTGAATACTAGGGGACTGTCAAGATAATGCCCTTAAGGTTTAGCCCAAAGACAAACTAGTTGGTTGACACAGTGGTTCCACACGCACTGCTTTAACAATAGCGTTCATATATTACATCCTTTTTTATTTTAGACCCACATGGACTTTTCTTGTGTTATTGTATGTTACTTTTTATTCTATATCTTAAATATTTTATAGATGTATTTCTTTAAGCTGTTTAGGATTTCCTATTAGCCCAGTTTGATTGTATCTATTATTATTAGTAGTGTTAAGCAAAGCATCTGAAATTGAATTCGGTCCGAATTTTAGTAAAAATTTTATTCTAAATTAGGCAGAATTTCCTTGCGCTTCGTGGTATCTAATCATTTTTACTAAAATGGCGGCTGGAGTTGTCTTAGAAAGAACGGGGAAAAAAAACTCATCCACCTGCTTGCGCAGTGGCGCGAGCAGTCCCGTCCTCTCTTAATTGAAGAGGGCCTACGCTGGGTGTGATGACATCACCGCGCGCTCCCAGCATGGTGACATCATCACGCTCAGCGCAGGTCCTTCGGCAGGTCTTTTTCAATCAAGAGAGGAGCATACTGCCTTTGTTCCCGCAAGTGAATGAGTGATTTTATTTTATTTTTTTTAAACCCAAAAGGCCATATTGCACTAGCCAATTACCGTTTTTAATGGCTGTTAGACGGGTGCACTTCTAAGCGGCCGTTTAAAAAATTCTATTGATTGATAGGCTGAATGGGGGTTTAACAAAGTGATTTGTGATTAATTAATTCATAAGAAATCACATTGTTTGTCAAACTTCGACAAATCTACCAAATCGAACTTTTCAAAACTTCACTCATCTCTAATTATTAGCACAGCATGGTCATTGATAGGTGTATTTGTATTATATGTGACTTTAGTTTCATTTTATTTGTTTATTTTCCATTATTTCATTTTATTTGTTTACCATTATTAGTATATTTATGATCAAATATGACTCTATTGCATTTTAAATCTAACTAGCATCCAGTCCAGTATTTGCTACTATCCTATTATGTCAGTTCACATGAAGGCGGCAAGCTCATATGAATTTTAGCTACTGAGGAAGGGGACACAGGCCCCAAACCACATTTAGCCTAACAACTGTTTAACTGATCCAAACGGAAAACATGTCAGATCAAACCACGTGTTGCCAGTTTTACCGATCTCCTGCCACCTGTCGCGGGAACGTCCATGACAGCTTACCACTTTTGTAGACCTGGAATATCAGATTATTACGTGGACAGCCATTCATTTGAATAGCTGCTGTTTAATGTTATGTTTGTGACTGGTCACAACAAATGGACGTCCATGTAACACAAGGACAGCTGAAGTCTACTAGAATGGGAGCTCCTGGTACATAGTGACTTTCTCCCTTACAGTGGAGTTTGTGCTGTTTGCTGTGAATGGCATGGCTTCCTGAAGCATAAAGATGAGTGATGAATTTGACCGTCTACATTGTTTACTTAAAATGTGCTTTGTTAGCTAAAAAACATTTCATATTTCCATTATGGGAAATTGGCATATGGGAGCCTGGCCTCTGTCCCAAACTGTTTGCCGCCCAGAAACTGACTTGCATAGAAATTATCAAAAATGATAGATATGTCCTTGAAAACAAACAAAAAATTTGCTGAATTCAGCGTGTCCCTAAGTTATTCAGCCACTTGGTGTTATATTTCTATTAGATATTTCTGCGGAGTGGAAAAAAGGTGAAGGGGAAGAAGATCCACAGACTTATATGCATTTTTCATTATGATCCACACAACCAGTGTACAGATTGGTTGTTACAGTTGCAGCCAAATAATTTATAGCTCTACAGGATAAATTCTCAATTGAGCAGCAAAATGTTATATATAGAACATTAACCACGTACCATTTAATTTTAGTGGCTTTGCAATTATGAATCTGAGGCATATCATAGCTATTTTGGCTATGCGTTCAAAATAGGCTTCAGAATACTGATATTCTCACTTATTATGTAGGCATTTACAGTATATTGCCAAGGATTAGGAAAAAGATGTGCATCTGATATTGCATCTCAGCCACTTTTACTTGCAATATCTGACAGTCTGTGGGCAATAGTGTCTCTGATTGAGGGGCAAAGGGCCCCTTTTTCTAATCACAGCCATCCCTTTTAATGGAATATACACCAATTTATATACCAAACCAGACAGTAGATGTTTAAAGGGTTTTTCTGGGTTTGGAAGATTGATGACCTATACTCAGGATAGAACAAGTATAAAGAACCAGTACTGGGTGTTATTTCTTGGGGGATCACCAAAATAGTACAGATTTCTCCTCGTTTTCTGCCTGCCCCGACACCGAATAGTTTGCCCAACTACGCAAATGTTTTTTTTTTTTCTTTATTTCTTTTTATTTTAAGAAGCTGTTGTGTATTGTATTACAGTATGCCTTGTTACCTTTTTTGTATATACACTCACCTAAAGAATTATTAGGAACACCATACTAATACGGTGTTGGACCCCCTTTTGCCTTCAGAACTGCCTTAATTCTACGTGGCATTGATTCAACAAGGTGCTGATAGCATTCTTTAGAAATGTTGGCCCATATTGATAGGATAGCATCTTGCAGTTGATTGAGATTTGAGGGATGCACATCCAGGGCACGAAGCTCCCGTTCCACCACATCCCAAAGATGCTCTATTGGGTTGAGATCTGGTGACTGTGGGGGCCATTTTAGTACAGTGAACTCATTGTCATGTTCAAGAAACCAATTTGAAATGATTCGAGCTTTGTGACATGGTGCATTATCCTACTTGGAGTAGCCATCAGAGGATGGGTACATGGTGGTCATGAAGGGATGGACATGGTCAGAAACAATGCTCAGGTAGCCCGTGGCATTTTAACGATGCCCAATTGGCACTAAGGGGCCTAAAGTGTGCCCAGAAAACATCCCCCACACCATTACACCACCACCAACCTGCACAGTGGTAACAAGGCATGATGGATACATGTTCTCATTCTGTTTATGCCAAATTCGGACTCTACCATTTGAATGTCTCAACAGAAATCGAGACTCATCAGACCAGGCAACATTTTTGCAGTCTTCAACAGTCCAATTTTGGTGAGCTCATGCAAATTGTAGCCTCTTTTTCCTATTTGTAGTGGAGATGAGTGGTACCCGGTGGGGTCTTCTGCTGTTGTAGCCCATCCGCCTTAAGGTTGTGCGTGTTGTGGCTTCACAAATGCTTGGCTGCATACCTCGGTTGTAACGAGTGGTTATTTCAGTCAACGTTGCTCTTCTATCAGCTTGAATCAGTCGGCCCATTCTCCTCTGACCTCTAGCATCCACAAGGCATTTTTGCCCACAGGACTGCCGCATACTGGATGTTTTTCCCTTTTCACACCATTCTTTGTAAACCCTAGAAATGGTTGTGCGTGAAAATCCCAGTAACTGAGCAGATTGTGAAATACTCAGACCGGCCTGTCTGGCACCAACAACCATGCCACGCTCAAAATTGCTTAAATCCCCTTTCTTTCCCATTCTGACATTCAGTTTGGAGTTCAGGAGATTGTCTTGACCAGGACCACACCCCTAAATGCATTGAAGCAACTGCCATGTGATTGGTTGACTAGATAATTGCATTAATGAGAAATAGAACAGGTGTTCCTAATAATTCTTTAGGTGAGTGTATACTGTATGTATCTTGTGTTCTTGAAAAAATCTAAATGCTACAGTAAGCACCAAAGTCATAATTATTATTTAAGCGACATAATCTGGATTTATATGTAGATAGGAGGGGGGTAACTGAAGGCTTTCTGTAAGGGTGCATTCACACGTCAGTATTTTTACCTTTCCAGATAAACGTTCCTGTTTTTTGCGGATCCGAAAATCTGGATGACATGAGGATGCTTTTAGCATGTCATCCGATTTTTTTACGGAACCATTGACTAGAATGGGATGACGGAACTCAGAATCGGACAAATAGTAGGACAGGTTATATTTTTTTTCCAGGATCCGAATAACGGAACCCACGGAACGGAATCACGGAATCGGAGAGCACCATGAGTGCTCTCCGATTATTTGCGGATTCCATTGAAAATGAATGCATCCGCATAACGTTCCATTTTTAATCGGAACGGATGCGGAACACCAAAACGGACGTGTGAATGGACCCTAAGAGTGTGAGCTCTTGAAACAAACCGTGGTGGTGACAGTGTTGAGGTATTATTTATAACTGGGGAATATTAATATTTTAGGTAGATCAGGTGTTTTTGTTTGTCGCCCAGCCGAGGTATTACTTATTACTGGGGAATATTAATATTTTAGGTAGATCAGGTGTTTTTGTATTTGTCGCCCAGCCACACCCACACATCACATAAACTCTAGAGAAAAGAAGAAGACATGAAAATAAAAAAATCATTGGAGCCTTAAACAGCCTGCTATGTGCTTAAAGGGTTTCTATCACTTCGTATGCCATAATTAGCTCTCAGACACTAGCGATCCGCTAGTGTCTGCTCTGGCCAACCATCCTAATATAAGAGCTTTTTGGGCAGCCGTTTTGCTAAAAAAATAACTTTTATAAATATGCTAATGAGCCTCTAGGTGCTATGTGGGCGTCATTAGCACCTAGAGGCTCCGTCTACCTTCATACACAGCCACCGCCCAGCGCGTCCCTCCAGCCCGCCCATCTCCTGATGAATGCGATCCTCCGTGTGACGCAACGGACGAATTCTCGCGCATGCGCCGTGCGCGGCTGTATTCGGCGCATGCGCAGAGAATGTCTGACCGCTTCCCTGCTCAGACATCTCCACTGCGCCTGTTCCTTGGAGCACTATGACGTCATCGGCGCAGGCGCAGTGGAGATGTCTGAGCAGGGAAGCGGTCAGACATTCTCTGCGCATGCGCCGAATACAGCCGCGCACGGCGCATGCGCGAGAATTCGTCCGTTGCGTCACACGGAGGATCGCATTCATCAGGAGATGGGCGGGCTGGAGGGACGCGCTGGGCGGTGGCTGTGTATGAAGGTAGACGGAGCCTCTAGGTGCTAATGTCGCCCACATAGCACCTAGAGGCTCATTAGCATATTTATAAAAGTTATTTTTTTAGCAAAACGGCTGCCCAAAAAGCTCTTATATTAGGATGGTTGGCCAGAGCAGACACTAGCGGATCGCTAGTGTCTGAGAGCTAATTATGGCATACGAAGTGATAGAAACCCTTTAAGAAGCTAAAGAGACAGCACAGGATCAACCTAAAACGGATCAGTACTTACCCTTGCAGATCCAGTTCTCCCGGCCTGACTGTAATGCTAGTGATTGCCTGCAGTGGCCATGTGTTAATAAGATGTCACCACTACAGCTGGGTTTTTTTTTTTTTTTTTTTTTAAGGCTGATCCCCTGTGTTTTCCGTTTTTTCCTCCCGGAAACAGATAGCTTCCTTAATGTAAGTTTTACCGGTAACTACCATGTGTATCTTGTTTGATGAATTTTGTTTATACGGTTTCCTTGGCAAACCATCCATGTAGGATAAAACATTGGCAGTTCTGTTCTATCAATATTTGAAGGATTTTCTGTTTAGTCTTGAACTTATCTGAACAAATTTCCAAATTAGATTTTTCTCAAAAGACATGTCTCATGAAACCTCCTTACAATTTTTACTAGTCTGTCAGAAGTATTCTACATTAATATTGTAATAGACAACTTAAAAAAACGAGTGAACTCTGGCTTCTAGCAAATGAAAAGCTACATTCCCGTCCAGACTGCTGCTTATTAGACATGCTCTGCATAATAAGGAAGCATTTATTTCCATGGAGAAGCCTCATATATGAATTTAGTGCTGCGTATGTTCCCTCTAGCCCAGGGATAAACAATCTGCGACCCTCAACCACGGTTTTTGGCCCCCACAAGACCTCCAGCACAAACTCAGCTGATCACAGCACTGTACAGCGCTGGATTACTGCTCCTGCACTGTAACAGGAGCAGGTTGGGTCCCCAGCTGACGGTGACAGCTGGGGACCTGGGGTGAGGACAGAAGTGGTTTATTACCGCTTCTGCCTTCTACTGTGCTCATTCAGCGCAAGGCAGTGCACGGAGGAAGTGGCTATGCCTCTTCCTCTATTGCAGGGGTGGGGATCCTTTTTACTGCTGAGGGCCATTTGGATATTTGTAACATCGTTTGGGGGCCATACAAAATTCTCAACTTAAAAATTTGACTGCTATATTTGGTCAAACATATAAGTGACTTATGGGTAAGTTAAAGGGGTTATCAGAGTTATGAAAAAAAATAATATAGCACTGAATATCTGATATATAACTGAGCTAAGCAAGTTTTATGCAAAAAATATATATATATTTCCTAATTTCCCTGGTTCTTTTCTGGCCCTTTGTTTACATGCAATAAAAACAATCTCTGCCCCTCCCCCTGCACTGCCAAGGGAGTGAATACAAGAGCTGCCCTGAGTGACATGTCTGCCTGCTGGGAGACTCTGCAGCATGTTGTATGTGTAGAACTACAAGTCCCAGCTGTATAATGACACTGCTAAGGGAGTGGATACAAGAGCTGCCTTGAGTGCTGGGAGAAAACAGCAACTTGTAAGTGTAGAACTACAAGTTCCACTTATATAATGACACTGCTAATACACACAGGATCTTCCCCCTACCTGTAATGCTTTGCAGAACTTCTCTGTCAGCTCCTGTGCCCAGCATTTGTCTCCTCACTGCCTGCAGCTACACAGTAAACACTTCAGCCCTGAGTCTGTGCAGCTGAAGGGGTTAAGATTCCTAGCAGAGAGCAGAGTGAAGGGGGCATGGCCAGCACAGTGACCTCTCGTTTACAGGCTTGTAAACGACCTTTATCAGAGCAGGGAGAGAAGCTGACATCACAGGTCATGTGACCATCAGTGAAATCTGAGAAACCAGCCACTGGAGATAAAGTGAGTGAATTGGAAAGCTGTTACATTTGCCCAGTTAGGAACATAGAAAGAACAAAAAAATAGCTCGGATAACCCCTTTAAAGAAATTGTGCCATTTTGACCACATATAGCAGTCTAATTTTTAAAGGGATTCTGTCACCAGGTTTCACCCCTGTCAGCTAAACATATGCTGATGTTCAGGGCCTCATCAGGATTCCTAATGTGTGCTTCTAAATGTGATCCGTAGCCTTATTTTTCTAAAAAACAGGTTTTACTAACCTGTCACTCAAAGAAATAAGGTGCCCAAGGGGATGTCAAGGGATGCAAGGTGCCCGCCGCACCCACCGCCGTTCGTGCCCAGCACCGCCTTTCCAGACTTCTGCACCGCCCCCTAATCCTCTGTGCCGCCTCTCGTTCTCCCTCCATCCCCCCTCCTCCCTCCTCCTGCTGTAAGATCTTGCGCGTGCGCACAGGGCTCTGCCTGATGCGCTCGTGCGGACTTCTCGATTTGGCTTCTTGAAGCGAAGTGCGCATGCCCCGGCACTTCGCTCAACCCATGTATGACCTGCACTCTGGCGCCAGCCTCTCAGAGCCCTGTGCGCACACGCGATATCTTACAGCAGGGGGAGGGAGGGAGACCGAGAGGCGGTGCAGAAATCTGGAAAGGCGGCGCTGGGCACGAACGGCGGTGGGTGCGGCGGGCACCTTGCATCCCTTGACATACCTAGACATCCCCTTGGGCACCTTATTTCTTTGAGTGACAGGTTAGTAAAACCAGTTTTTTAGCAAAATAAGGCTACGGATCACATTTAAAAGCCCACATTAGGAATCCTGATGAGGCCCTGAACATCAGCATATGTTTAGCTGACAGGGGTGAAACCTGGTGACAGAATCCCTTTAAGTTGAGAATGTTATATATTTAGTTCTTTATTTGGCATTAATGGCAGCCAAGCTAAACCTAGAGGGGTTCACCCAGCTTTCACTCTCCCTGCCACTGTCCCTGCCTTTGTCCCTTTCTCAGCCTCAGATCTGCCCCCTACCTCCATCAGCCCCCTATCAGACCCCCCAGCCTACATCAGTCTCAGATCAGACCCTCATCAGACCCTCCCCAGTCTTAGATCAGACCCCCAGCCTCAGATCACACCCCCAACCTCAGATTATACCCCCATCAGATCCCCCCCAGTCTCAGATCAGCCCCCCTTCAGACCCCCCAGCCTCAGCTGAGACCCCCCCAATAGGCGCCCCAGCCTCAGATCAGACCCCCAATAGGCCCCCCAGCCTAACCCCAACCTAAGCGGTCATTAGCATTTTCACAATCTGTTCTGGCAGGGGGCTGGGGCGCCACATGAAATGGTCCCTCGGGCCGCATATGGCCCTCGGGCCTGAGGTTCCCCACGCCTGCCCTATTGGATCTGGTGATCGTCTAGTGTCGTGATCAGAGCAAAGCTAGATGGTTTTAGCAGACCCTGATTAACTTTGCCTTGTACAATGCCCTTATAGCACAGAGTGCTGTTTTCCATGTAACTGGAGCTCCTGAGGATGCCCCAGTAACAGAAAAGTGCAAATACAAAAAAAAATGTTTCAGAGTCCCCCAGAGGTCTTTTGATATGTTTTTCCTTTTAAAGGGAACCTGTCACCGGGATTTTGGGTATAGAGCTGAGGACATGGGCTGCTAGATGGCCGCTAGCACATCCGCAATACCCAGTCCCCATAGCTCTGTGTGCTTTTATTGTGAAAAAAAAAACGATTTGATCCATATGTAAATTAACCTCAGATGAGTCAGAGCTTGAAAATATGACTCTTCTCTGGTCACACAAGATATGACTCTTTTATGTTAATTTGCAAAAATGCATATTGCTTATTGAATTCGTCTGCAAATGAAATTAAAAGTGTAATTTATATGTTTAGGGTAACACAATGAACATTTAGAAACGCTCAGTGAGGGTAGCATAGTAGAGGTGACGGGTTCCCTTTAAACTCGCTACCGTCACACCCCTCCTCAGAAAAGCATTACCTTGACCCTTTATTTTTATCCAGCTATTGCCCCCACCTGAGAATTGTCAGTGTACCTGAAACCATTGCATCTGTGAGAGTGTACTCCCTCAAACTCTAGGGCTTCCTCCTGCCTGCAGCGTCGTGCTGGCAAACTGGGTGGGTCCGGAACTCTGCAACAGAGATGGTAGTAACACTACAGGGTCCAGACCGAGGCAAACTGTTGTCCAATATTTGGACTTTACCGATAAAATGGCTATTCTAAGGCCGCTTTCACACGGGCATCATGTTTTAGGGCCGAAAAAGATGCGGGTGCGTTGCGGGAAAATGCACGATTTTTCTGTTACCTGTAAGTGTAAAGCATTGTCGACAATTTGCTCCCTATGCATTTTGCGCTCCTTTACTCAGCGGTTCTCAAGCTCTTCAACCCAGATGGCTCCACTGCGACTTATTTATCTTCTTCAGAAGCAGTAATAGTCATGGATTTAAAGGATACGGATTACCCACATGGACCAACAATTACTTTGTAGGACTCTCATCCAGGTTCATACGATTGGTCTTCGCCTCACCGAGACGACACCAGGATGATGATTCCCCAATCCAGGGAACAACGAGGATTGAGAGTGGCTGTGAATCCTTTCTAAGTCCTGGAACTGCTCCTACCCTATTATAACAGGACTTGTCACAAGGTCATAATATCCGGGGTTGTGAGTACTGTAGTATATCTATTCCCTTTTAGTCTGCTAAATCAGGCTCTCCATGAGACAATCTTGAGCAGCATCTATTTCAGTTGTGTATTTAATTAAGGTTTCTATCCACATTAGACTACTTCTTAAATATGACCTTCTTATAGGTTCATTATGGGACTAAAATGTTCATGTCTCTGTATCTTTGCTTGTATAACAGCAGGGATGGCAGATGGGGAAGGTACCTGGATGTCTGACTGCAATACTTTTCCCGGATATATACTCAATCTTCCGACATGAGGATAGTATCATGAAATGTTAAGGGTCAGCGATTTCCCCCCCTTCCCCAATAACGCAATATAGTTCTCTGCCACCTGAAAAGATTGAAACCTGATTTGGTATTATTACAGAAGCCACATATGTGACTCTGATTTTTATCGCATAGAGAGGCTGTGGGTGGGGAAGTTGTTGGGCTCCCTGGCGGTGGAAAGAAAATCGGTTGTCATCATTCTCATTAACATTTTTCGTGCACGGTTAACTCCCATACTACTGATGAACTTGGCTGATGGCAACATCTTAAGATATCTGTTGCTGTTGGGGAGTTCAGCATTTATAATGTCTACAGGCCTAAGGCTACTTTCACACTTGCGTTAAAGTTTTCCGGTATTGAGTTCCATCATAGGGGCTCAATACCGGGAAAAAAAAACGCTTCAGTTTTGTCTTAATGCATTCTGAATGGAAAGCATTCAGTTCAGTATGCATCAGGAAGTCTTCAGTTCCGTCCCTTTCACAGTATTTGGTCAGAGAAAATACTGCACATGCTGTGGAATTTTCTCCCGCCAAAATTCTGAAACACTTGCTGGAATGACGGATCCGGCATTAATTTACATTGATATGTATTAATGCCGGATCCGGTACCAAGTGTTCCTGAAAAACTGATCCAGTTTCCTGGTCTGCGCATGCCTTTAAAGAGTTTCTGTCACCAGATTTAACCGACATTAGCGATGTCTAATAACTAGCCTATTCCTACTTTTATCTATGCCCCCGTTACGCAAGAAATCTAACTTTTATAATGTTACTTAGCCTCTAGGGGGGGGGGGGGCGCATTGTTCCTGCTCCTATAGGCTCTGTTCTCCCACCTTTGTCGCCCCCCTCCAAGTCCTGATTAAAAGGGCCAGGCAGCGCTCGCATCTGTCTGCCAGCCCTGTGCTCTGTTGAAATCTTGCGCCGTTCAGCATTCGGCGCAGGCGCGGTGAGGGAAAGACGCTTGCAGGCTGCCAGATTTCACCAGAGCACAGGGCTGGCAGACAGATGCGAGCGCTGCCTGGCCCTGTCAATCAGGACATCACTAATGTCAGTTTGCTTAATCGGGTTAAATCTGGGTTGCTGTAGAACCTCTAGCTCGTTGCCGAGAAGATTCCTCTTTATTCGAAGGCATAAGGGTGAGTAAGGAGGATATTAAAGGCTATGTACACCTTTTGGAGGCAATTTTTGTTTGCATTTTAATCATTTTTAGATAAAAATAATTTTTTTCATTTAGCCTTTGTTAAAAATATTGAGCCGTTGTGTCACAGAGTTAAAGGGGTTATCCAAAGTCTAAAACATGTCCGGGGCCCTCATATAAATTATACTTACCCGTCTTCCCGGGCTTTGTTGGTGGCATTGAGATGTCTCTTGAATAAATGGATAGCCACCTATGCCTGCAATCACTGATGTTATATCACAAATAAAACATTTTATGCATCTTGACAAAACTGAGGCTGAGAGATCTAAGCATGCTGTCACTAAGCCCTTTTTCCATAAATGGAAGCAGTTTATTGTGACCCATTTCCTGCCTGGGCAAATCTCAGACCCCATGGAATCCTTCAAATATATGGAATGGTTTGCTGGAGAACACTTAAAGCAGGGGTACTCAACTAGTTTTATTAAAGGTCCACATACCTGGGTCTGCAGTCAGGTGAAGGTCCGAGCTGAACGCCAACAGTAAAGATGCCATGCGATCATGTGATCCACATTAAGTCCCAGAATTAAGTCCCAGAATTAGTAATGACCACATTAGTGGCCAGTAAGAATAATGCCCCCAGTAAGAATAATGTCCCCATTAGTGCCCCCCTTCTCTGCTTTTGCAAAAAAAAAAAAAATTAGCATTCACCTGGCTGCGGTGAACATTTGCTGCTGACTGCAAGCTCAGGATCGGTGCTCCAACGTGATGACATCTTGTAGGTCCTGTCCTGAGCTTCTAGTCAGCAGGGAGTGTTCTCCACAGCGTGAGCAAATGGAGGTGGAGGTACCGTAATTTTATTTATTTTTTTACTAGCACAAGTAGCGGTGGAGGTAAAGGCTGTACTAATGGGCGTTCCATGATGGAAGCGCTCATTAGTAAGGGTACTTTCACACTTGCAGCAGGACGGATCCGACAGGCTGCTCACCCTGTCAGATCCATCTTGCCACTACTTTGCCGTGCCGCTGCTCTGTGCCCATCGACTATAATGGGGGCAGAGCTACGGCGCAGCACGGTGAGAGGCCACCAGACTAAAACTACTATATGAGAAAAGGTGGAACGGCTCACTCTCTATATACACGGATTGGTGCCTGGGTCCAAATTAGAATCACCCCTTCAAAATAATAACAATCTAAGTAATATTGGACCGGCACTCAAACACATGGGTTCATGCTGAGCAATAAATTTTGGTAAATAGTGCAATTTAATAAAACATAAAATACATATAAAAACATATAATACACACGATAGTGGGATATGAGATGATGTTTGAATTAACTGGTAATAAAGTCCATACAATGCAGTTGGTGAATAGTTAATGTCCCATGATTCTACGATTTAAGTAAATGGAGAAAATCAATAGGACAAATCTATAGGAAAAATCAATAGAAAAAAATCGACAAAAAATCAATAGCAAGCAGTCATTGACTATATTGAGTAAAATACTCACTTTTGGCGCAGTTCTGTGGCGTCCCACATGTGAGAGCGCTTACCTCGGTGTCGCTTTAATCAAGTACCGGTGGCAAAGTATAGTTACTTAACTGACATCCTGAAATCAGGTCTCCATATGATCGCTTCAATTTGCACGAGGTGAGCTGTTTCTTTTCCTTTTTCTTTTCAGATAATACAGACTCTATGAATCTTGGTTAACGTTGTGATGAAGCTTCGATCTTTTGGATCATGAATATTTGTCAGTTGCCAGCCGTTAGTGAAATCGATCACCAGACAATTTGCTTGCATTTGTTTCGGATGATAATTTCCAAGGTCTCTTTCAATATTGCATGGCCATGCTTCAAATTTCGGACTCTTTATTCATAAGGCCTTGTTCACATCAGCGTTCAGCCTTTCTGTTCTCCTGCTCCGTTATAGGAGCAGGAGAACGGAAAGGACGGATTTGGCTCATAACTGAGCCGAACGGAGCCTACAGACCCCATAGACTATAATGGGGTCTGTTAGGTTTCCGCTCAGAAGATGATTTTGGAGCGGAGACAAAAGTCCTGCATGCACAACTTTTGTCTCCGCTCCAAACGGACCCCATTATGGTCTATGGGGGTCTATGGGGTCCGTAGGCTCCATTCGGCTCAGTTATGTGCCGAATCCGTCAGTTCCGTTCTCCTGCTCCTATAACGGAGCAGGAGAACGGAAAGGCTGAACGCTGATGTGAACTAAGCCTATGGGATTATGGGATATTCATAAAGAGTATTGCTATTGATTTTTTCCTTTGGATTTTTTGTCGAGGCATCATTCACATCAGGCAATGCTTCTTGTGAAAAGCAAACCCAGAACTGGTGTGTGTTTTTATAGGGCAGGGCAGCTGTAACCAACACCTCCAATCTCATCTCATTGATTGGACTCCAGTTGGCTGACACCTCACTCCAATTAGCTCTTGGAGATGTCATTAGTCTAGGGGTTCACATACTTTTTCCATCTGCACTGTGAATGTTTACATGGTGTGTTCAATCAAAACATGGTAACATTTAATTCTTTGTGTGTTATTAGTTTAAGCAGACTGTGATTGTCTATTGTTGTGACTTAGATGAAGATCAGATCACATTTTATGACCAATTTGTGCAGAAATCCATATTATTCCAAAGGGTTCACATACTTTTTCTTGCAACTGTATTTGGTATCTCTGTAATCGTACTGACCCAGAGAATAAAGGTATTATGTTATTTATACTGAAAAATAAACACCGTAAAATTTCTAACGTAAAAATGCAGTGGCAGTATTGCTGTTTTTCCCATCTCCCTCCCAGAAAGAGTTAATAAAATGGTGCCATTAAAAACTACAACTTGTCCTGCAAAAAAACAAGCCCTTATAAAGCTATATAGACGGAAAAATAAAAAAGTTATACCTCTTGGAACGCGACGATGAAAAAAGGAAGAAAAACGCTTGTTCAGTGAGGCCCAAAACAGGCTGGTCACTAAGAGGTTAATCTCATCGGTATTGTTATCTACTTCCGTTTTATGGCGGGATTTATTCTTTGTGTCACAATATATCTTTGCTGGATGACTGTATAAATTTGCTGATGCAATTAAAATAATATGTTTTTTTTTTTACCAAAGAAATACAATTTGTGTGATTCACCTTGTAAAGATTGTCTTCTCATTGCGTTTGGCTCCCTGATTCTCTTTAGCCCTGCCTAACTTGTAGATGTGACAATGCAAGACTGATTTGGATTTCACATAAATGGTAAAGACTTGTTGATAAAGGATGTACCGTTCCCAGGCTTAGAGAGACAATGGTTGACTAGCTATGACCTGTGTTGAAATTTCACACCTGCAGAAACTAATAGAACTGGTAATTGAATATTTAACCACCTGTAATTCACAAAAAGACTAATTTGCAGCTCATGTTTTTCTGGACAATAGTCTTGATAATGTGTTTATACTTTTCATACAAACCAAGTGGACAAAGATTGAAACATTTTGACTATCGTGGTCTTTGATAAATTGGACAAAAATTATAAATTTAACCCCTTAAGGACTCGGGACCCATGCCGTACTGATACGTCATGGGTCCTTAAGGGGTTAATAATGAATTGCAAATATGTATACTGTCATTATATTGTTGGCAAACAATAACATTTTTAAAATGGAAGCAATGATTTCGTCTGTAAAAAGAGTTCTGAATATTTTTAGATGTGCCAATCTCTCCTCCATTCAACTGTGCACCAGATTCATGAACAAGGCTTTGTAGCCTTCAGTGTAGGATCCGGAGTAGCAAATGGGTCCAGCTTGTACCAAATGTGTTGGAAAATAATGTGCAGGGGCTTTGTCTTGAACTTATTTTGGGGCTGTTTACTCAAATAATTGCATATACTCCTAGTATTGAAATCACACTTGATAGTCAGGACCGAAGGAAAATCAAATTATTTTCTGGTTCCCTGCATCACAACAGCCCTGGTGAGAATGGCATTTATAGGAAACAGTCTGCTGTATATGGATCCTGCAGTGCAGCAGTGGAAACGGAAATAGCCGTGCAGGCTTCTTATTGGAACTGATGGCACTTGTAAAGGGAGTAGTTATGATCATAACATTATAATTATCAAGCAAAACTTGAAATGGGCTTTTTAAGAGGGTTTATTGACGTAATTTCTTGCGTCAACACATTTCACCTCTCTATATAGAAGAGACTGCTTTGCCCTGTCTGCTCCCAAGCTTCCTATCTGTTTCCCTGGAAGAGACCTGGACAGGTTATTAAAATGCATTACACTGACTTCATTCAGGTTGAATGAGTCCAGGGGCAGCCAAAGTGATAGGAAAGCCTCTTCCCGCCCTACTACTAAAGTAATCTGAGATGTCATTGCCGATGACGTGTTGTCTACAATTCTATGTATGATTATGGTTGGATGTTTCCCACGTGTATTTTCCATAAGGACTGCCGATTGGCATGTAAATTGTCCTCCGCTCCTCTTGTGTAATGAACAAGTTCAGCCTAACGACAGATTTTCTCTTGTTATTTTGTGTTTGCTTTATGAAGAATAGAACCTTTTCAAATTCATTGGGAAATCTTTGCAGTTTGGCCACCATATTATACAGTGCTTTTTAGATTCTTGTGGAATTTTAGCAACTTTTCTTTTCTTTGCTTCATTGTGTAGTGTGTATGCAGTTGTTTTGCCTAAAATTGGTGTCACATGAGAAAGACTTATGAAAGGTCACATTATAACTGAGAAGCTGTGTTTTTCATCAAAATCACAGCTTTTTTTTTTTAAATCTCAGAATGTGTTTTAGATAATTGTCAGTTCTTTGAAATAGTAGATGTGTCACTTGTAGAGAACTAAAGTAACAGATGTAAAAGCTGAAAGAATCCAGTGTACAAATAGCTGGTGTGAAGAAACACAATGTGAGGACAAGAACCTATAATGGAAGGTTATCTTCCTAAATAAGAACATGTAGCAGCGAGACATGCTATAGAGGATTGTATCTTTTGTTCTTTTAATAAGTGTTTGTGTATTTCTCTTGAAGAAAGACTGAGACTACCACTTTAGTGTCGCACCCAATATCTCTTTGATAGGGATCTGTGCAAGTGCAGAGTCTGCTGCAACCTCATTTGGTTGCTCTTGCAATGAAGCATCAGCAGGCTGGGTCCACCGCTGTCTCTGACCCTGGGGAGGAGATAGAAGCAGTTAGTATAATACGTCTGTTTTCTGTTGTAAAGTCTGTATAGCCAGTGACTGTTGTCACCCTAGAGGGCTGTTTTCCCCTGCATACTGCAGTAAAAAACTGGACAAAAAAAAAGTTTGACCTCTTAGGGGGGCATATTATGTAGCAAAAATATATACAGATGCAAGAAAAAATATAATACGGCTTAACGGCAGAATTCACAACAGGTGTTTGATCCATGAATCGCCCAATAAATTTCCTGGTTCAATTAGAATTGGTATTTAAACAGTCCTACCCATCATGCTGTTGACATTTTGACCTCATGAGACCAAGGCGAGGCCATTGTGAGGCTTCAAGCGGGATGTTCTCAGTCGGAAGTGACCACTAAGCTTAGAGTGCCACAGAGTGTCATTATCGGGTTGCAACAGAGAGACTGGAAGAGTCACAGAAAAGCATAAAAGTGGACCTCCTTTGGCCACGTCCCACACTGATGACCGATTCATTGTGAGCAATGCTCTGCAGAACCGGATGATGAATGCCACACAACTCCAGGCACATTTAAGGGAGGTGAGATGCATCCAAATGTCACGTCAGACCATTCAAAACTGTTAACATCAGCGGGGTCTGCTTGCTAGACGACCTGCAAGGGTCTCAGACCACAGCACCAGGGACAGACGTCATCGTGTTTTCTATAAATTTCACCCGAAAGCCACATAACCCTAACTTTTTGTGAGTAGTGTATATTACAGAAAAAAAAGCATCTAGATGACTATAAATAGCCAGATTCATTTAGTGTGAAATGTGAACAGTTTACAAAAAACTAACAAAAAGCAATGTCAAAAATAGCTTTTGTTTTTTCTCTTCGCATCACAATTTCTTTTTTTCAAATATTGATTAAACAAGAAGTTGTATGCACCCCCCAAAAAATGCCAAAAATGTAAACCATTTAGACTCGTTTCACCGCACCGTCTCTCCTTTCCGTTCTCTGGCTCCGTTGAGGAGTTGGGGAACAGAAAAGAAGGATTATGCAGATAACTGAGACCTAACTGAGCGTAACGGAGCCTATATACCCTATAGACTGCTGTCCGCTCAGAATATGATTTTTGAGCGGAGCCGAAAGTTCTGCATGCAACAAGATGTTATGCAAAAAAAACTAAAACAAACTGACTGCTAAAATACAAAGAGGCAAAAATCAAAAATCTGAAGCTGGTAGGGTAGTAAATGCACAATTACAGCCATACATATACATAATAATTCAGCTAGCATTCATACAGCAGTAGATTTTTGGCAGAATCAGTTGGCAGGCGTGAATAGAGGGAGTAGAGAATAAGAAACTGAACTATTTTAGTCAATGGTTTTGCTTGCTTCTGATCTAACCCTCTTGTCAACCACTGTCTTAGTGCTCTTTCACACCTGCGTTGTTGTCTTCCGGCATAGAGTTCCGTCGTCGGGGCTCTATGCCGGAAGAATCCTGATCAGTTTTATCCTAATGCATTCTGAATGGAGTGAAATCCGTTCAGGATGCATCAGGATGTCTTCAGTTCCGGAACGGAACGTTTTTTGGCCGGAGAAAATACCGCAGCATGCTGCGCTTTTTGCTCCGGCCAAAAATCCTGAAGACTTGCCGCAAGGCCGGATCCGGAATTAATGCCCATTGAAAGGCATTGATCCGGATCCGGCCTTAAGCTAAACGTCGTTTCGGCGCATTGCCGGATCCGATGTTTAGCTTTTTCTGAATGGTTACCATGGCTGCCGAGACGCTAAAGTCCTGGCAGCCATGGTAAAGTGTAGCGGGGAGCAGGGGAGCAGCATACTTACCGTCCGTGCGGCTCCCGGGGCGCCTCAGAGTGACGTCAGGGCGCCCCAAGCGCATGGATCACGTGATCGCATGGACACGTCATCTATGCGCATGGGGCGCTCTGACGTCATTCTGGAGCGCCCCGGGAGCCGCGCGGACTGTAAGTATACCGCTCCCCCGCTCCTACTATGGCAACCAGGACTTTAATAGCGTCCTGGCTGCCATAGCAACACTGAAAGCATTTTGAAGACGGATCCGTCTTCAAATGCTTTCAGTACACTTGCGTTTTTCCGGATCCGGCGTGTAATTCCGGCAAGTGGAGTACACGCCGGATCCGGACAACGCAAGTGTGAAAGAGGCCTTAGACCTCAAACACATGACCGTATTTTTGGTCCGTGTCCGATCCACATTTTTTGGGGATCACACATGGACCCATTTATTTCTGTCGGTCTCCAAAAAACAGACATCATGCAGATGTCCTATTTTGCACAAAAGAATAGCCTTTTTTTTATGCGCTATTCCCATTTCCATTTTTCAGTGATGTATGCCGTCCTCATTTTCCATGGACTGCACACATACCCATGGATTTTAAAGGCTATGGACACCTTTGTGCATGGAAATTTAATAAACACATAAGTTACTAAACTGCTGTAGAAATAATATGTGCGCTCTTTTGCATTGAGCTGTCGTTTCCATGCACTCAGCAACACTTAGGGCTCTTTCACACGAGCGAGTATTCCGCGCGGGTGCAATGCGTGATGTGAACGCATTGCGCCTGCACGGAATCCGGACCCATTCATTTTAATGGGGCTACGTACATGTGCGTTGGTTTTCACGCATCACTTGTGCGTTGCATGAAAATTGCAGCGTGTTCCATATTCTGAAATTTTCACGCAACGCTGGCCCCATACAAGTGAATGGAGCTGCGTGAAAATCAGGCAAGTGCGGATGCGATGTGTTTTTCACGGATGGTTCCTAAGAGATGTTCACGCACGTGCAAAATGCATTAAATTGCATTGCACCCACGCGATAAAAACTAAATGCGATCGCAGACAAAACTGAATGACTTTGCGAAATCACGCATTTTTCATTGAACACATCCGGACCTAATCCGCACACGCTCGTCTGCAAGGGGCCTTATACCTGGTTTTCAGCCATTTATGCGCTTTTAATTCTGTCTCTGTTGGAGTTCCCTTCAGCGCTGTTTTCCTCCTGCCGTCTCTGGGTTTGTAGAACTCCCCCAACGCGCACTGTTAGACAGCCCTAGTCCCCTTGCAGGTCTATGTAGAACCCTCTCTCCTGAAGACCAGATTCTACATAGACCTGCATGGAACCAGGCAAGTCAGCTTTGATAAATCTCCCCATAATAGCTCAGATTTTGTAAGTGTGATGAGTGTTTATTATTGAGAAACCTATTAGTAGCAGTAGGACTGGGAACTGGTGCCCTTCAGCACCAGCATCACAGACTGCTCCATGCTTCTGGTCTGTGCTGCTGATTAGGGATCGACCGATTATCGGTTTGGCCGATATTATCGGCCGATATTGAGGATTTAGAACGTTATCGGTATCGGCATCTATTTTGCCGATATACCGATAACATATTGGGAACACAGAACGCGCTGCTCTCAGCGCGTTCTGTGTTCCCTTCGCAGCACAGGGGAGAAGGAAGCAGTGTCTCCTCCCCCTGTGCTGCTGCTGCTGCCGCCAATAGCAGGAGAGGAGAAAAGAGGAGGGGAGGGGCTGTGGCCGCTGCGCCACCAATGAAGATAAGCCTTTCATTCATTCATATACAGGAGGCGGGAGCTGGCTGCAGAATCACATAGCCGGCTCCCGACCTCTATGAGCGATAGCTGCGATCCGCGGTAGTTAACTCCTCAGGTGCCGCGGATCGCAGGTACCGCTCATAGAGGTCGGGAGCCGGCTATGTGATTCTGCAGCCAGCTCCCGCCTCCTGTATATGAATGATTGAGAGACTTATCTTCATTGGTGGCGCAGTGCGCCCCCCCCCCCCCCCTAAGCCCCCCAGTATTAATCATTGGTGGCGCAGTGCGCCCCCACCCCAATCCCGGCCAATAGTAAAAACATTGGTGGCGCAGTGCGCCCCCCCCCCACCCCACCCAGTATTACTCATTGGTGGCAGTGGCCACAGGATCCCCTCTCCCCTGCTCCTCCGATCGGAGCCCCAGCTGTGTAAGCCTGGGGCTCCGATCGGTTACCATGGCAGCCAGGACACTATTGAAGCCCTGGCTGCTATGTTCAGCTCCATGCTGCTGTGTGCACAAAGCACAGAGCAGCAGGGACAGTGTGAGATCCTATTCACCCTGATAGAGATCTATCAGGGGGAATAGGACAAGGGTTCTAGTCCCTAAGGGGGCTAAAAGTTAGTAAAAAAAAAAAAAAACACAAAAATATTAAGTATAAATGAAAAAGACATAAAAAAAAAATACACATTAACAATAAACAAAAAAATACACATTAACAATAAACATATTAATTTTCAGCAGATTTGTGTAGGAATTTTTTTTTTTCCTCAAAAATGAAAATTCCCAGAATATCGGTATAAATTATCGGCTATCGGCCTGAAAGTTCACAAATTATCGGTATCGGCCCTAAAAAATCAATATCGGTCGATCCCTACTGCTGATATTGAACACAGCTTCCAGATCACCAGCCCAGTCCTTTCTCCACCCCCTCCTCAGGACTCCTCTGCACCCCTGAGATACCCTCCCGTACATCAGCTTACAGAGGCACATATCTTCCTCCCTGCTTTTGCTGTGCCACACTAGCATCGGCAGTAAGCAGCTCTGCCATCTGGTGAGAATGGACACGGAAATGTGAACGAGGCCTTACAGTGGGTGCCACTAAAACTGTGGGCTACACACGGACTGCATCCATATTTTGCAGATCTGCGGTTTACCGACCTAGTTTTGGCTTCCAAATGCATACGCTATTTTTCAGGTAGAAAGTATATGTTTTACGTTGTTTCTGATGGTACAAGTCTCTTGCTGCATTACTAGTTATCCATGCCCAGCTCAGATTCCAGTAGCTTCCTAATTTGTAGTAATCGTGCAATAAATGTTGGGATCAAATTCTGAAATGTTATCCTTTTAGACATTCATTGACGTGTGTTTACAGAAATTCTAGGGTAAAGTACTGCTAAATAACGTTTTGAGTGGATTGATAGTGACCACTATTCTGTACGCTTTGGATCTGTGGGTGAGGAGAGAGGGGGCATTCAAGACTACCATTTTTGTTATTGGTGGGAGTCGGATGGGGGGGAGGGCATATTGTACCTTTATCATATGTCTTGTGAATAATTGGTCAATGTATTTAGTGGGAGAAAAGGCTTTGCAATTATTTTGTTAGAGACACGCTTATGATGTCTTAGCAGTTGCTTTATTTTAAGTGGTGGCCTGAATATGTTCAGACTCTTGAAGACAGTCGGTGATCCTCAATAGAAAAGAATAGTCTTAACCCCATATTCCCCAGCCTATTTTGAGCCTTAGTGGCCAAGCAATTTTTTCATCGTCACATTCCAATAGCTATAACTTGGAAAATACTGCCACTGAGTTTTTAGGTTATATTTTTAGTGGGTTTTATTTTTCAGCCTAGGTAACATGTTAACTTTATTTTCTGGGTCTGTACAATTACAGCAATATCAAATATGATTTTTTACATTTTACTACTTTCATACAATAAAAAAAAAACTTTAAAAAGAAAATGTTTCTGCATCACTGCTTCCCTTTGTCATGGTAGAGATCTAAACATGTCTGCAATGCTCCAAATCTTAAATTTTAGTCTAGGGGTAAAAGAATGAGAGGACGACTCATGGTGGTATTTGAGTCTTCCTCCATCTCTTCCATCTCCAAATGGCAGAAAACCCTGTTTATGAGCAAAGTCCTGGGTATCACCCTTACAGCCTGAAAATGCTAATAAGCCAATAGGATTGTGACATGAGTTTTAGCAAAAGGTGATGTATATATCCTCATTGTATGCATCAGGATGCAACTAGGATACTCTAGGTGGGAAAACCAAGTTAAATGAATCATGATACTTTGTCTAGATACGATATCACCTTTTTTACTTTTTCTTCTACGGAGTTGTATGATGGCTTGATTATTGCAGCACAACTTATACTTTTCATCACTTATTGATCACTTTTTATTCTGTTCTTTCTGGTGGATAAAACAGCAAAACTGCCTTTTTTTTTTCGTTCGTTCACCTTACGGGATAAAATATATGATAATTGTGTAGTGCATTACGGACGCAGCAATATGAAATGTGTGCAGGGGATTTTATTTTAGAAGCTTTTTTTTTTTTACATTGAAAATCTTTTTTTTTTTTTTTTTACATTGAAAATCTTTTTTTTTTTTTTATGAATGAAAAGTGTATTTTTTAAGTTGGAATTTTTTTATTTAATAAAACTATTTAATAATCCCACAAGGGGACTTTTTGATTGCCTCTATAATTCATTGCATTGCTAATGTACTACAATGTATTATCCTGTCGGCAGAGGTCGCAATAACGCCTGTACAAGCGTCATAGACACGTCTTCAGGCGATTTTACTCCTTAAAAAAAGTCTAAGGCTTACCAATACGCCTTAGACTTTCCCTGCCTTTCATCAGCGCAGTGATCGCTGTGAACTGCACGGGCAGTGCAGCGATGCTGCCTGTGCCTGAAATGACCAATAACAAAGCTCCTTACAGCAAGGAGCTTTGTTATTGGTCGGATTGAGCGGGCTGCCGGACCATTCGGCACACAACTCTGAAGTGAGGAGGAAGAGTCCTGCAGCGGCACGAGATTCTCACCAGGTGGCGCCTGGCAGGGTAAGCGGTCTTGGGCTGTGGGTCACTTCCTCCATGTGCTTACGGCGTCCTCTCCAGGGAAGAATGTGCGCCCAAACTCCACAGTAACCAGATACCAACAGACTCCCCCCTGGGCACTATGTGCCGGAGCATGTTTTCCCTGGTGGGATGAATAAAATGATTGGGTCCGTGCCAGGCCGGTCGGGCGCAGCGCATGTTGACATGGAGACTGGGGGGCTGATGGTGATGTGTTGGGGTGGGCTATGAGAGGACGCTGTGAGCACATGGAGAAAGTGACCCGCAGCCCGACCGTCCAGAACATGAAGTGAATGTGACTATTGGAAGACTTATGATTGGTGAGCACATTAAATGAATTTCTCATAATTAGACGGCACAATTTGTGATTGGTGCAATGTTATGTGTCCTGCTGGGATCTAAGAGGGCTTACATTTTTAGGGGGACTCCAGAAAAACCAAGGAGGGATGGCAAATAGGCAATAGATTGTCCCAGATATACGGGCAGCCATTTTGCCCCCATTATGTCTCATGTACACGACTGTATCCATTTTGGAGGTCTGCAAATCGCAGATCCACAAAATATGGACATCCGTGTGCTATCCACATCTCCATGCTCCAAAAGATAGAGCATCTCCTGTTCTGGCGGACCCACTTAAATCAATGGGTCCGCAAGAAAATGCGGATTGCACACGGACCGCAAAATGGATACAGTCGTGTGCTTCAGACCTTATAGTGAAAGCCACAGTGCTCATAGATGTAAAGTACAGAGACGCCAAGTACACTATACTGTGCAATAGTCCAATATACCGTGTATAAGACTGTCCTATAACTGACTCCTGTGCATTCGTCCCGGACTGCCACCCACTGCTCCCTGCCACAACCACCAGACGTCCCTGTTCAATTCTTATTGAATTGTGTTTTGCACAGTCTACCGTTCCGATCTCTACGTGACAGATTTGGTGCTTCAAGAAAGGTAGGGATTCAGTCTTCTGAGAGATACATTTAAAAAGGTCAAAATTAGCTATTTCTGCATGGAAGACATTATAGAGGAGACTGGTAATGGTTTCCTTGCCTAAATAGCAACATTTTAACATTATTTAGGCCTGTGTATTATATATATGAATTACCGAAAATTACGTACTCCTCCTCGGCTAAAAATACTCCTCAAAAATGGTCAGAGGAGTATTTTTACTCTTCCGGAAAAAATGTAGCGCAACCTCTGCCTGTCGGTGTTATACTGACATCCTCTAGCAGGCTTCACCAGAGAGCTGCAGCCTGCTAGGAATATACTGAAGGCAGTCCTGGGACCTTCATTAGGTCCTAGGATGTCATGCCAAGATATCAGCACCACGCAATGTCATTTGTGGGGTGCCGATTGGAGATAAAGGGCGTCCACTCACTCTGTAACCACTTACATGCTGTGCTCGCAATTGACAGCGGCCTCTAGGGGGTATAATGTGCCCATGCGGGCTCTTAGTGCAGCACCTAGACTGGGTCACTGTAAAAAGACGGTGGCCCAGCCCAAGGTCCCTTAGTGACGGCCATAAGGTGCTACACCCCTCTTTTGTCTACTAGTGCTGGGTCCAAGTATGGACATTGTCTTGCTGACAAGCTGGTGTGGAAAATTGCAAAGCATGCTCCAGCAAAATTTACTTAAAAAATTTCCCCCATATTAAATTTCCCACTAAATGTTCTTGTGATCTACTTGTCTAATGCAGTTTGTTCTCATATATTGTAGAAGGCAGTTCTATTCGGAATAACATGCCGTGTATTATGGGAGACAATAAATGCTTGTGTTGTGTTTTTCTTGCATGATAGGTTTACCATATGTTCTACTGTCATAACTTCATTGACCTTGTAATTGCTTCTAATGTGTTTTTTGTACAGTATTTCTTGGCAAGTAAATCTTAAACGCTTCCAGTATATACTTTAACTGCTGATTGCAATGTTCGTGGGACGTGTACTTCTGTTTCCTAAATGTTCTTATTGTTACGTTTGTTTTTGTATGCACTTAGAGGAAAATTAGAATTGATTATTGCATTCCTTGGCAGCTTGTTCAGAAATCCAACATTTTAATTGTATCCTACGTCTTTTTCTTCCCTGCTAGCTTGAACACTCCACCTGGCACAAAAATAAAGCTATTAGGAACTGTTGAAGTGAAAAATGGATGCTTGCTTTTGGATGACACCAACACTGCCGTGCTTGGAGGTGAAGTGGAACCGCTCATAGAGAAATGGGAGCTGCAGAGGGTGAGGCTGACACAAATCACTTAGAGTTTTTGTTGCAAGATGTGTTATAAAATTGACTCTTCCAGGCAGAGAATGAGTATCCTTATGGAAGCATGCATCCATTTGCCTATTTACTCTAAGCAAGCAGGGCTGGCAGAAGGCAGTGTGAGGATTCAGACTTGTAACTCATTTCTCTAAAGCCTTTTAGGGGAATTTTAGGGACAGTCTGTTATAAAAATACATACATTTGTTACGTCTGAAACACTGTTCGTATATGTAGTTCAGATGAAACTAAATTATAGCTACATTCAGGTTGCAATTTTAAACAGGAGAAAATAGATTTACTAATGAAACTGTGGCAGTGAGTAAAAAAATGGCATGCATGCACCTGCTTTCCATCATATTTATTACTTTTTTTAGGATTTATTTTTTATTTTTTCAACTCAAGGCGAAGTGGCTTAGCTTGAAATGCGTGTTGTCTGGGAAAAGAATTGGGCATAAGTTACAACAATGTCGCCCAAACAAATTTGCACTAAGATGCTTGGTCAGAATTCTGGCATAAAGCAAGCCAACTAATGCCTGATATCTTGTAAACGTATACTAGATAGTCGCTTGCACTTGTTGAGGATTGTGTGCGTTTTTCCACATGAAGTTTTGTTCAGAAAAACTGCAGCATGATACCAGGGCCGTCTTTACCAAGAGGCAAAAGGGGCAGCTGCCCCGGGCCCAGTTGCTTCTGGGGGGCCCAAGGCAGCTGCCTCTTGAGCCCTGCTAGCCACTGCCCCGGGTGTCAGGCTGTCAGCTACACAGGGGGTGATGCCATGCCTACCGGCACTCCAGCCAGCGAACTGTGTCTGTGAGAGCTGTGAGTGTGATCTAGGACCTTAGATGACATCATCACCATGTGACCAGTAACCTAGCAATATTACTGGTCACATGGCTATGAGGTCATCACAAGTCCTATCAGGAGTTTTGTAGGAGAAGTTTGCCTTAACTGTGGAGCTTTTTTTGTGAAGATTACATCAGAAAAAGGTGACAGGGACTGTTATGCTAATATACTGTAAACTACTGTATAGTGGGGTGCTGTATACTGTGGGGGGCCTGTATACTGAGTGGGGGTCTGTATACTGACTGTGGGGGGCCTGTATACTGTGGGGGGGGGGCTGTATACTGTGGGGGGGGCTGTGTACTGTGTGGGGGGGCTGTGTACTGTGTGGGGGGGCTGTGTACTGTGTGGGGGGGCTGTGTACTGTGTGGGGGGGCTGTGTACTGTGTGGGGGGGCTGTATACTGTGTGGGGGGGCTGTATACTGTGTGGGGGGGGCTGTATACTGTGTGGGGGGGGCTGTATACTGTGTGGGGGGCTGTATACTGTGGGGGAGCTGTATACTGTGGGGGGGCTGTATACTGTGAGGGGGCCCTGTATACTGGGGGGGCTGTATACTGTGGTGGGGTGGGCCGGGATACTGTGTGGGGGCCTGGATACTGTGTGGGGGGCCTGTATAGTGTGGGGGGCTGTATACTGTGGGTGCTGTATATTGTAGAGTGCTATACTGCTGTACTGTATACTGTGGGGGGCTGTATAGTGTGGAGTGCTATACTGCTGTAGTGTATAGTGTGGCGTGCTGTATCGTGTATAGTTTGGTGGTGCTGTATACGGTGAGGTGCTATACTGCTCTACTGTATACTGTGAGGTGTTGTATACTGTGGGCTGCTATACTGCTCTACTATATAGTGTGGGGTACTGTATAGTGTGGGGTGCTATACTGCATACTGTGTGGTGTTGTATACTATAGGGTGCTATACTGCATACTGTGGGTTGCTGTATACTATAGGGTGCTATACTGCATACTGTGGGGTGCTGGGGTGCACTGTAACACTAGGGTGAGCCGAGCCCCGGTCTCCTTCCTGCAGAGCGGTGCCCACTTCCAGCCTGAGCCCAGCTGCCCAGAGCACTGATCCTGAGCCGCTGGAGTCTTCAGAACTGGAAGTATTTACAGTCATTCACTGTACTCTACCAGATGTGTGGATTTTTTTGTGTGTGTTGCGGTGGAGGGCGTGATTGCCTGCTAAGGTGTGGGAAGGCGGGATCCAGGGGGCCCAAGTAAATTTTTGCCCAGGGTCCAATCAATATTAAAGACGGCCCTGCATGATACAGTACTAGCAAAGTGAATGAGATTTGCTAAATCTCTTGTACACATTGTGTATTTTGTACTTGCAGAAATTGACCTGCCATAAGGATTTTAAAATCCATAGCATGTCAATTGTTTCTACTCCAGCGGTCCCTCAAGCTACAATATTTATTGGTTTCAGGAGGACCATTGTATGTTGAAACCATTGTAACTTGAGTAATCGATTCAAAAGCCCCGAAATATCATCCAAGATAAGAAAAATTGAACATTTATGAAAAATAAGCATATAACGAAGACAGATAAAACAAGTGCTTACATATCACAGCTGCTAACTAGCAACTAATACAGCTGGTTTACCAGAGAAGTGGCCTAGAATCGTTGGATCCGAGTCTGAGTCATTGTATGTTGAGTCTTGTTTCAACCTACGATGGGTCAGAAAAGACCATTGTATGCTGAAAATATTGTATCCTGAGGCCATTGTATCTTGAGGGATCACTGTATTACACACCTTGTATACAGTGGCATGCAAACGTTTGGGCACCCTTGGTCAAAATTACTGTTAGGCTACATGCACACAAACGTATTTTGTTTCCGTGTCCGTTCCGTTTTTTTGCGGATAGGATGCAGACCCATTTATTGTGTCCATCAGTATGTCCGTTCCGTAGCCCTGCAAAAAAAAAATAGAACATGTCCTATTCTTGTCCGTTTTGTGGACGAGGATAGGCATTTTTACAATGGATCCGCAAAAAACGTTTTGTATTTTTTGCCCTCCATTGCCCTGTGCTTTCCCCCTGGACTGTCATCTAAAATCCATGGGTGAATGACAGCTCAGAGGCCTGCCTAAAAATTAACTGTGTTAAATATGACTATAATTCTCCCCCCACCTTATCTATAGGGAGGCACCCATGTACTGTAGTACATGGGTGCCTCCCTATAGATGAGAGGGGTTATAGTCATATTTGTCCATCCAGTTCGGCCTGTTATCCTGCAAGCTGATCCAGAGGAAGGCAAAAAAAAACTGTGAGGTAGAAGCCAATTTTCCCCAGTCCTTCCCGACTCCAATCAGGCAATCAGAATAACTCCCTGGATCAACGACCCCTCTCTAGTAGCTATAGCCTGTAATATTATTACACTCCAGAAATACATCCAGGCCCCTCTTGAATTCCTTTATTGTACTCACCATCACCACCTCCTCAGGCAGAGAGTTCCATATTCTCACTTCTCTTACCGTAAAGAATCCTCTTCTATGTTTGTGTACAAACCTTCTTTGCTCCAGACGCAGAGGATGTCCCCTCGTCACAGTCACAGTCCTGGGGACTAATAGATGATGGGAGAGATCTCTGTACTGACCCCTGATATATTTATACATAGTAATTAGATCTCCCCCGAGTCATCTATTTTCTAAAGTGAATAACCCTAATTTTGATAATCTTTCAGGGTACTGTAGTTCATCCATTCTGGTTATTACTTTAGTTGCCCTCCTCTGAACCCTCTCCAGCTCTGCTATGTCTGCCTTGTTCACAGGAGCCCAGAACTGTACACAGTACTTCATGTGTAGTCTGACTAGTGATTTGGTAGCAACTATGCCCCTTTTGATGCAACCCATTATCTTACTGGTCTGATAGACAAACAGAAGACATACACAGACAAAATAGAGCCATTACAAGGACCAGGTCAGGGAGGGCCAATGTGGTGATATGGCAGGGCCAGACACAGATGGGTCACTGAATGTATCCCTGTGATGTCCCTGTGTTTTACTTAGCCCGGAGATGAACCCTGATGGTGGGAACACTCCGTCCCCGTACCTAACCTAATTGTCCTTGAAAAGCCCTAATCTCAAAAAAAGACCCATATGGATGCCCGGGTCCTGAGATATCTACTATACAAACAAATATAGTGTCCTATCAGACAATCCAGGAGGATATCTGGATATTTAGAGACAGAGTCACAACTTATACAGATAGCTACAAAATAGCGCTCTGAAACCGGGTCTCGGCGCGTTTCCCCTCAACAATATGGTTCATCAGGAGACCAATGACATTGTGATAAATTATGATAAACACACAGTGTATAGATGAATAAGTAGCCTTAACGATAAAACGACAACAATGTTTTTTTAATCAATTGACCGCATCAGGGATTGATCCATACTCACGGTCAGACCAACAAAAACAAAGAAAAACCAAAATAACTGGAGCACCGCCATGCGGCACCGCACTGTCTGAATTAAAGCAAAAAGGCTAACATCACAAAGAAGGACCATTGATAGTGAAAGAATACTTATCCCTTCTAGTAGATTTTCAGCAGGCAGTAGACAGCAGCATGGGGTGCTCCAGGGGGCAAAAAAGATGTGGCTCCAAGTTGTGAACCTACAATGTGACTAGTTATACCCTGAATGAGACCAGGGTGTTATGTGATCTTCATCAAGAAGGGTCACGTACACCTGGCCAGGGCCCATTCACGGAACTTCGTCCTAAGAGTAAGAAGGCTCCCTCTCCGATGAATTATGACCATATCGAATTTTTTTTACAAATGGTTACTGAGGATATTGATAAATTGCCTCTTAATAGAACTTACTTCCATAATTTGTCTGGAGAAGAAACTGAAGCACTCCGTAACCTCGAGAGGGACTCCTCTATCGTAGTGAAACCAGCCGATAAGGGAGGAAACCTTGTAGTTATGGGGCATGTACAATATAAAAAAATGTGCAGACAGTTACTTAACGATAAGAGTTGCTATCGTATACTACCCTCTGATCCTTCAGAAATTTTTCTTGGGGAGCTTACATCTATTCTTCAGGACGGACTACAGAGCAAGGTAATTAGCGACACCGAGTACCGTTTTTTGTTGCCAACTAAACCCCAGATTGCGGCATTCTATGGGTTACCCAAAATCCACAAGGGGGTTTCCCCTCTCAAGGGCCGACCCATTGTGTCAGGGGTGGGGTCAATTATTCAGAATAGTGGGATCTACATTGATAATGTCCTCGAGAGTTTTGTGTCCTCCCTCCCCTCCTATACAAGGGACACGATGGATTTTTTGCGCAAGATTGAAGCCTTGAGCATCGAACCATCGTGGTCCCTTGGGAGTGTGGATGTAGAGTCACTCTATAGCTCGATTCCCCATGACAAGGGCTTATTGGCAACCGGAGCATTTCTTCAAACCAGGGCTGTTTGTCATAATTTGCACAATGACTTCGTGGTGACCCTTTTAGAGTTTGTGCTAACGCACAACTTTTTTCTATTTGATGGGCAATTCTTCCACCAGCTCAGGGGGACTGCTATGGGGAGCCCCTGTGCCCCTACTTATGCTAATCTCCTCCTGGGCTGGTGGGAGGACAAGGTGGTCTTCCCTGATCTATCAGAGTGGTGGGGTGACAAGATCGTCTTCTGGACCAGGTACATCGATGATGTTTTCATCATCTGGAATGGTAGTTCAGAAGAATTCAACCTATTCATCAGGGCCCTTAATGTCAACGATTTGGGACTCTCGTTTACATCTGAATTTCATCCTGAGTCTCTCACGTTCCTTGATGTCAGGATTACCAAAACCGGGGGCGGTCTTGTCACCTCAACATTCAGGAAGGCCACCGCCACAAATAGCTTGTTGCACTGGGAGAGTCATCACCCAGTAAGTTTGAAGAAGGGTATACCACGCGGCCAATACCTTCGCATGCGAAGAAATTGCTCTGACCGTGAAGGCTTTCATCATGAATCAAAAAAACTACAGCATAGATTTTCTTGTAGGGGTTACCCACAAGGTGTTCTTAAGACTGCATTTCAGCATGCATCTCTGTGCGAACGAGATACCCTTTTAATACCGAGGAAATACGAAGGGAGGGATGGTGTTATTAGGATCATCTCAACTTTTGATACGATGAGTCAGGATGTGAGAACCATTATTAATAAATATTGGCCCATCCTCCTCATGGATCCGGATTTATCAGATAAACTTTCCCCTAGCCCGAGTATTTCATTCAGAAGGGGTCGGTGCCTCCGTGACCGCCTAGTGCATAGTCACTATTCTGGACCTATCCCTAAAGGAACATGGCTGGACCGGAAGCCACTTGGCACCTTTCGCTGCGGATCTTGCCTAGCCTCTAACAGCATAAACAACACTAAGTCCAATAGGTGTACGGTTACGGGTAGGGTTTTCGATATCAGAGACTTCATTAACTGTCGCAGCAAGGGGGTAATATATCTAGCTCAATGCACATGCCCTAAAGATTATATCGGAAAGACCTTTAGGGAATTTCGGAAACGCATACTGGAGCACCTTGGTGATATCAGGAATAAAAAGGACACACCCATAGCCAATCATATATGGGAAGTTCATGATGGGGACCCGAGATCCCTTAAGTTCTCTGCTCTGGAGTTGATTCGTCCGTCGCCGAGGAGGGTTGACTGGGACTGCAGGATCCTCCAGAAAGAGGCGGCTTGGATCTTCCGGTTCCGGTCACAATCTCCTACGGGACTCAACGAACGACTCACATTTTCCTGTTTTTTATAGTTCATATTACCTACAGTCCTTATTCTATTTCGTTACTTCTTCCTCATTGGCTTAGCTGACTATCGACACGCGAAGTGTCACTTTATATTATCGAGGATCACTCCACAACTGGAGGATCCGTGTTAGGATTATCGCTTTATGTATCTGACATTGTCATCTGAAGCTTTGTACAGATAATCTGTGAACGTACAGTGTGACAAATCAACTCTATCCCTGAGAAACTGGCTCACTCATCAGTGTATTCATTATCCAGCATTAATTATTAATGGTGGGCTAACCACTTTCCACACTTTAGCATTTTATGATCTGGTCCCCCTAAAATAAAATAGTTTACCTTTTTGTAAAGGGGATATAGATGGAATATCTTACAACTGTGCATGTCTATGTTTCCATTTTTCTGTCTGCATGTGCCTACATTTGTCAGGATACATTTGCTTACTTTTATGCTTCAGTATCTCTTTATTTTTTGATTCTACTGGGACTATAGTTATGCACATATATTCGTTTGATCATCTATACCCCCCCCCCCCCATTCATTTTGGTTTCCTTACATGAGCGATTTGCACCAACAGGTTGTCCAGGTATAGTACAGTGCGAGCGGCATGTGGAACGCATTTACACGCCCCCCGGCCGGCCGCAGTGGAACGCAAACACTGCGGTATAGGCTGGGAGGAAGTAAGAGGCGTGGAGACAGTGTTAGGTCACGCCCCCTTCTTCCAATGCCGCTTCTGACAGAGCGCTACTGTCATTAGGCGGCGACCGGAAGTTCGGGGTGGAACGCATGGCCATATCTGTTATCTTGGCGTGCGTTCCATCAGTGACTGCCCGCACTATTATATACCCTCTGTTATTCTTTATTCTCACTATTATCAGATATTTCCACCCCCCTTCTTCTCAGCTAATTAGGGATAGGTGTTCTCTAGGGGTCTGTACCCTGTGTCACTATGCCGAGGAATACACCTAATTCCTGTGACGTCACACAGGTACATTCAATGGTGGGTCACATGATTGGAAGGGCACCTGACGATTGGTGCATATCGGAAGGGGCTGGTCTCATTCAGGGTATAACTAGTCACATTGTAGGTTCACAACTTGGAGCCACATCTTTTTTGCCCCCTGGAGCACCCCATGCTGCTGTCTACTGCCTGCTGAAAATCTACTAGAAGGGATAAGTATTCTATCACTATCAATGGTCCTTCTTTGTGATGTTAGCCTTTTTGCTTTAATTCAGACAGTGCGGTGCCGCATGGCGGTGCTCCAGTTATTTTGGTTTTTCTTTGTTTTTGTTGGTCTGACCGTGAGTATGGATCAATCCCTGATGCGGTCAATTGATTGAAAAACCATTGTTGTCGTTTTATCGTTAAGGCAACTTATTCATCTATACACTGTGTGTTTATCAGAATTTATCACAATGTCATTGGTCTCCTGATGAACCATATTGTTGGGTGGAAACGCGTCGAGACCCGGTTTCAGAGCGCTATTTTGTAGCTATCTGTATAAGTTGTGACTCTGTCTCTAAATATCCAGATATCCTCCTGGATTGTCTGATAGGACACTATATTTGTTTGTATAGTAGATATCTCAGGACCCGGGCATCCATATGGGTCTTTTTTTGAGATTAGGGCTTTTCAAGGACAATTAGGTTAGGTACGGGGACGGAGTGTTCCCACCATCAGGGTTCATCTCCGGGCTAAGTAAAACACAGGGACATCACAGGGATACATTCAGTGACCCATCTGTGTCTGGCCCTGCCATATCACCACATTGGCCCTCCCTGACCTGGTCCTTGTAATGGCTCTATTTTGTCTGTGTATGTCTTCTGTTTGTCTATCAGTCCCCAAGTGAGGGATAATGTGTTCATTTTAGCCGATTTTGATTAAAAGTTATATTTTAGGTAGTTGGCTTCTGTGACAGATTTCTTATTTACAACTACCAATTCAGTATTTATTTAGGTTTATACCCCATTATCTTACTGGCCTTGGCAGCAGCTGCCTGACACTGGTTTCTACAGCTTAGGCTACTTTCACACTCTCGTTTCACAGATCCGTTTGAAACGGATCCGTCACACAACTGACAAAACGGAGACGAATGGAAACCATTCAGACGGATCCTTTTAAACGGATCCGTCTGTAAAGCGGATCCTGTGGTCACGTTTATTTCCGTTTTGGCTTCCGTTTAGCGGATCCGTTTTGTAATAAGAAGGCATGTCTCAAAGTGTCCACCCACTTTTACAGTGTATTTAAGTGGGGATTAATCTATTTAGGCTCTTTGTGTATTGGGAACATGTTGCCTGCACACATATGTCTGCGATTGGGGTTACTTATCCTGAAAGCGAGATGAAGACGTGCTCAGGAAAGAAGACGACGCCAGTATTGGGTCCACCCGATAACTTTCAAAAGCATGACCAGAGGCGTATTTTCGGTCCTGTATTTGGAGCTTCGTGGTAATCCTGAAAAATTTTTCAACTGTATGTGCATGACTATCAAGAGTTTTGGCCAGCTACTGCAGCGCATTTCGACAAGCCTTGAAAGACAGGTTACCTGCTACAGAAGGGCAATTACTTCTGCAGAGCGACTAATGGTGACAATAAGGTAAGGATTGTCCTAATTTTATTTTATTTTTTACAGCTCTATACATTTTTTTTATATTTTTTATATTTAAGTATATTTTTTTATTTTGTTACAGGTTTCTTGCTACCGGAGAAAGTCTTTCATCGCTGCATTACCAGTATCGAATGGGAATTTCAACGATCTCTGGTATAGTCCACAATACTTGTCGTGCCTTGTGGGAGGTACTGCACGAGGATTACATCCCACATCCTACAACTGAACAGTTTGCTTCAGATCGCAGGCAAGTTTCTGCAAACCTGCCAATTCCCGAACTGTGTCAGAGCTGTGGATGGGAAACGTATACGGATGGTGAAACCTTCAGGAAGTGGCTCTGAATTCTATAACTACAAGAAATACTTTTCAATTATCTTGATGGCCATTGCAGATGCAGAATACCGGTTTGTCGCCGTTGACATTGGAGCTTATGGGCGGACAAATGACTCGATGGCTTTCAAAAAATCTGCAATCTCCTCCTGTATTCAAAGGACTTTGGATTACCAGCACCGAGACCTTTTTCGGGGACTGATGGACCTCCAGTGCCATTTTTAGAAGTAGGGGATGAGGCGTTCACCTCACCAACCGTACTCTAGCCACGACTTGAACCGTGCAAAGCGCATTTTTAACTACAGACTGTCACGAGCTAGATGACTTGTGGAGTGCGCTTTTGGCATTTTTGTTGCAAAATGGCGTATTCTCACCAAAGCCATCATTCTTAAGGTTGAAACCATAGACGATGTAGTTAAAGCCTGTGTAGTTCTACTATATTTTATCAGAGGAGACACTGCGCCTGGACCCGCAGGAGGTTGATTGCACACTTACCAGGCTGCAACATCTGGGGTATCTTTCAACCCTTGCGTGGCCCGAATGAGCCAGAGTGAGTTGGCAGGATAATTTAGTATAATTGTTGTTTTAAAAATGTTTGGTCTTGTATTAAATTTTTTGGGTATACACCTTGTGTCGTTTTTTTTGCTCAGTACCAAGAATTCTTCTAAAATGATGATATATTATAGCATCACTGCAGCATCACTCTTGTGAATATGCACAAGGTCCAGATACTCAGTGGTGGCATTTGCGCACGGGAGTACATAGCATAATTAGGCTGTGCATGTTGCGCTGCACGCTGGGCAATTTTCCCGCACCCATATGATCTTATGAGTGCGGGACTACAGCCCCGCAGGCAGCCGGACCTGCACGGCATCTTTCTAATCTATGATGCTGTGTACTCACGTGCGCAAGATCAATGCGGCTCCGGGACATATGTCCAGCATGTCGGAGGGCATCGGTCGTGTGCAAGAGGCCTTAACTGCATCATGTCCCTAGCGTGTCCCTTGTGATAATCAAGCTAGTCATGTGAGCATCCTCTGGAAACTAAACACTAAAATTACAACGTAGTGCTCTTTAGTTAATGAATTCACTGTGATGCTGATTCGCATGGACCGTGACTCCCTCAAGGGCTCATGTGAAAGGGCACAAGACTGACCTGTGATCAAGCATATGCTTGTTCATGTGCCAATCAGAGGGAATACGATCAATAAGGAGGCAAAAGATAGCTCATTATTGATGGTGCTACATGACATGTTCATGGTTCACGATATAGCAATAAGACAGCACTACTCACTTTTCTGTTAGTCTAGAAGTTCCAGTTTGTGGTGGTGCCTGCAGTGTTGGATCCTGGTCCAGAGGATAAATTTTCTGTTTCTTTATTACACCTCAATAAAAAGCGACGTTTCGACCAGACGGTCTTTATCAAGCTCACATTATTACAATGACACAGTGAACATTTAAATACCTCCCCAAGACCTCGCATTGGTTACAGCTTAGCCCATCCCATTAACCCCCTGTGTACCTCCTAAAAAATCTCAAGCCATGTTACTTACATCCCCATATACCTTCCCATCATGTATGGACATACAAATCATTGCATACCGTGTCCCCATGCTGTAGGAGCCTCCGTCGGACATTGCATTTCCAGGGTATAACTATTTACTTGCACGCTAATAATTTAAATTCCGGCGTCCCTCGATTAGCTTTGCGCATGTGCTATATCGTCACTTTCGCCCTTCAATCTGTACTTCCGCCAGGTCCGATCCTAGTACATTTCCTCGATCTTTCTGATCACATGACTAGGCCTTCTAGTGACATCACTTGTTATCATCTGACTAGTTGTTATTAAGTTACATGGCGCTAGTGCGGTCTCTTACTGGGATCTCTCTGCAGTGTCATGCGGACGGCCTGGTGCATACCAGAAAGCGGAATCTATCAATTTAATGTTATATATGGCAGGCTACTTTCTGGGTTCACTGGTGGCCTATTTAAGGATCCATTTTTCTCAACTTTATTTATATTATATATATTATTAACAGAGTGAATTGCATGGTGTAACTTAACCGCCTCAGGATCGCGTTCCAGAGGCGGCAGCTCCAGGCACAGTCACGCATATACGCGTCATCTCGCGAGACGCGAGATTTCCTGTGAACGTGCGCACACAGGCGCGCGCGTTCACAGGATCGGAAGGTAAGCGAGTGGATCTCCAGCCAGCCAGCGGCGATCGTTCGCTGGCAGGCTGGAGATGCGATTTTTTTTTTTAACCCTTAACAGGTATATTAGACGCTGTTTTGATAACAGCGTCTAATATACCTGCTACCTGGTCCTCTGGTGGTCCCTTTTGCTTGGATCGACCACCAGAGGACACAGGCAGCTCAGTAATAAGTAGCACCAAACACCACTACACTACACCCCCCCCCCGTCACTTATTAACCCCTTATTAACCCCTGATCACCCCATATAGACTCCCTGATCACCCCCATGTCATTGATCACCTCTCGGTCATTGATCACCCCCCTGTAAGGCTCCATTCAGACGTCCGTATGTTTTTTACGGATACATGGATCGGATCCGCAAAACACATGCGAACATCTGAATGGAGCCTTACAGGGGGGTGATCAATGACAGGGGGGTGATCACCCCATATAGACTCCCTGATCACCCCCCTGTCATTGATCACCCCCCTGTAAGGCTCCATTCAGACGTCCGTATGTTTTTTACGGATCCACGGATACATGGATCGGATCCGCAAAACACATACGGACGTCTGAATGGAGCCTTACAGGGGGGTGATCAATGACAGGGGGGTGATCAGGGAGTCTATATGGGGTGATCACCCCCCTGTCATTGATCACCCCCCTGTAAGGCTCCATTCAGATGTCCGTATGTGTTTTGCGGATCCGATCCATGTATCCGTAAAAAACATACGGACGTCTGAATGGAGCCTTACAGGGGGATGATCAATGACCCCATATACACTCCCTGATCACCCCCCTGTCATTGATCACCCCCCTGTAAGGCTCCATTCAGACATTTTTTTGGCCCAAGTTAGCGGAAATTATTATTATTATTTATTTATTTTTCTTACAAAGTCTCATTCCACTAACTTGTGTCAAAAAATAAAATCTCACATGAACTCACCATACCCCTCATGGAATCCAAATGCGTAAAAATTTTTTGACATTTATATTCCAGACTTCTTCTCACGCTTTAGGGCCCCTAAAATGCCAGGGCAGTATAAATACCCCACATGTGACCCCATTTCGGAAAGAAGACACCCCAAGGTATTCCGTGAGGGGCATATTGAGTCCATGAAAGATTGAAATCTTTGTCCCAAGTTAGTGGAAAGGGAGACTTTGTGAGAAAAAAAAAAAAATCCATTTCCGCTAACTTGTGCCAAAAAAAAAAAATTTCAATGAACTCGCCATGCCCCTCATTGAATACCTTGGGGTGTCTTCTTTCCAAAATGGGGTCACATGTGGGGTATTTATACTACCCTGGCATTTTAGGGGCCCTAAAGCGTGAGAAGAAGTCTGGGATCCAAATGTCTAAAAATGCCCTCATAAAAGGAATTTGGGCCCCTTTGCGCAAAAGTGTCGCACATCTGGTATCGCCGTACTCAGGAGAAGTTGGGCAATGTGTTTTGGGGTGTCATTTTACATATACCCATGCTGGGTGAGAGAAATATCTCGGTCAAATGCCAACTTTGTATAAAAAAATGGGAAAAGTTGTCTTTTGCCGAGATATTTATCTCAGCCAGCATGGGTATATGTAAAATGACACCCCAAAACACATTGCCCAACTTCTCCTGAGTACGGCGATACCAGATGTGTGACACTTCTTTGCAGCCTAGGTGGGCAAAGGGGCCCACATTCCAAAGAGCACCTTTAGGATTTCACAGGTCATTTTTTACAGATTTTGATTTCAAACTACTTACCACACATTAAGGCCCCTAGAATGCCAGGGCAGTATAACTACCCCACAAGTGACCCCATTTTGGAAAGAAGACACCTCATGGTATTTCGTGATGGGCATAGTGAGTTCATAGAAGTTTTTATTTTTTGTCACAAGTTAGTGGAATATGAGACTTTGTAAGAAAAAAAATTAAAATCATAATTTTCCGCTAACTTGTCACAAAAAATAAAAAGTTCTATGAACTAACTATGCCCATCAGCGAATACCTTAGGGTGTCTACTTTCCGAAATGGGGTCATTTGTGGGGTGTTTGTACTGTCTGGCCATTGTAGAACCTCAGGAAACATGACAGGTGCTCAGAAAGTCAGAGCTGCTTCAAAAAGCGGAAATTGACATTTTTGTACCATAGTTTGTAAACGCTATAACTTTTACCCAAACCATTTTTTTTTTACCCAAACATTTTTTTTTATCAAAGACATGTAGAACAATAAATTTAGAGAAAAATTTATATATGGATGTCGTTTTTTTAAAAAGAAATTACAACTGAAAGTGAAAAATGTCATTTTTTGGCAAAAAATTCGTTAAATTTCGATTAATAACAAAAAAAAGTAAAAATGTCAGCAGCAATGAAATACCACCAAATGAAAGCTCTATTAGTGAGAAGAAAAGGAGGTAAAATTCATTTGGGTGGTAAGTTGCATGACTGAGCAATAAACGGTGAAAGTAGGGTAGGTCAGAAGTGTAAAAAGTGGCCTGGTCATTAAGGGTGTTTAAGCTAGGGGGGCTGAGGTGGTTAAATAGGCACTTAGCTAGGTCCTCCACCATTCATCAAGCGGCTGGTACATAGGCCCCATGCTCCGGGGGGGTCAGCCCCCAGTTCACTGGGTCATCCAGTCCCTAATTACCATTCATTCTTAGGGGACCTATGGGGATGGGGGGCTATAATCCAGTAACTGGACAGGCCCTCCCCTCTCCCTTTGTCCCTCTTAATTATCTGTGAATAGACCCGCTTTTACAATATTCAGCTGGCATCTAGGGATAAAATATGCTTTAATGGAGTGATATGGTGACTAAGCTGAATATTGTAAAAGCGGATATATAACATGTATTACATATTTATTTCAATAACTTACTTTGGAGTAGATAGATGGTTTTCTGGCCACCTCAGAATTTTCTTTAA
The DNA here is from genome assembly GCF_905171765.1 of Bufo bufo. Classification (NCBI taxonomy): domain Eukaryota; kingdom Metazoa; phylum Chordata; class Amphibia; order Anura; family Bufonidae; genus Bufo; species Bufo bufo. The sequence goes on along the minus strand of NC_053391.1, from coordinate 527,818,948 downwards.
ATATTCATAAAATGTTTTTTTTTTTTGTTTTTTTCGATAGTCATGTTGTGGGAGTTCTACTAAATAAAATTTGTGTGGATGTGAGCAACAGCGACAGATGTGAGACAAGTTGGTGGATGAGAGGCACGGCTAAAAAAGTATGGCACGTCGGCTGAGGGGAGGCAGATGGCGGATGATTACAAGATGGGATGGGATAAGCAAGTGCCACCTGCCCCCCACAAGTGCCACCTGCCCCCCTGTAATGCCACCAGCCCCCCACAAATGCCATCAACCCCCCTGTGAGAGAAGGAGACATACAGATATAAAGAAAGAGATAAAGAAATAAAGGTAGATAGATTGATAGAATGACAGACAGACATTAAAACTTCCCATACTTACCTGTTTGTTTGCAGAGACAGTTTGCCAAGATGGCTGATTCTTATGGCTGCTGTGCGAGGGCAATTCTTGAGCATGCTCGGTGTGCAAAACGTTTTGGTAAGGATCTGCTCAAATGGAGCCATTACAGATGGGTCCGTCCCCATTGACTTTTATTATGTCCTAGGACGGATCCGTTTGGCTCCACATCGTCAGGCGGACACCAAAACGCTGCAAGCTGCGTTTTGGTGTCCGCCTCCATAGCGGAATGGAGATGGAACTGAGGCATTCTGAATGGATCCTTTTAGTTTGCTGTTCACCAAAATTCCTAGGTCCTTTTCCATGTCAGTGTTACCCAGTGTTTTACCATTTAGTATGTACGGGTGACTTGCATTATTCCTTCCCATGTGCATAACTTTACATTTGTCAGTGTTAAATCTCATCTGCCACTTTCCCAAGCCTCCAATCTATCCAGATCCATCTGTAGCAGTATACTGCCCTCTTCCGTGTTAATTACTTTACACAGTTTAGTGTCATCTGCGAAAATGTATATTTTACTGTGCAAGCCTTCTACAAGATCATTAATAAATATATTGAAGAGAATAGGGCCCAAATAACTTAGAGCCTAAATAACTTAGCATAGCTTTAGGACAATGGTGCGTCTTATAAAGCGAACAATACTCTGTCTGTGTGTTTTTATATATATATATATATATATATATATATATATATGTGTGTGTGTGTGTGTATATATAACACAGTCCTGATCAAAAGTTTAAGACCAATTGAAAAATCGGAAAAAATCATATTTTACATTGTTGGATCTTAACAAGGTTCCAAGTAGAGCTTCAACATGCAACAAGAAGAAATGAGAGTGAGACAAAACATTTTTTGAGCATTCAATTAATGGAAAATAACGATTAAACTGAAACAGGCTGTTTTTCAGCTGATCCAAATTTCAGGACCACATGCCTTTTAAAAGGCCAAATCTGTGCAAAGATGTGGATTTCATTGTCATTTTCTGTCAGGTAGTCACACGTTGTGATGGCAAAGGCAAAAAAACTCTCCATTTTTGAACGTGGTCGGGTTGTTGAACTGCATAAGCAGGGGCTCTCACAGTGCGCCATCGCTGCTGAGGTGGGATGCAGTAAGACAGTCATTTGGAATTTCTTAAATGATCCTGAGGGTTATGGAACAAAAAAGTCAAGTGGAAGACTCAAAAAAATTTCATCAGCACTGAGCCGGAGGATCCAGTTGGCTGTCCGTCAAGACACTGGACGATCCTCGACCCAAATTAAGGCCCTTACTGGTGCTGACTGCAGCCCCATAACCATCAGACGGCATCTGAGACTGAAGGGCTTCAAAAACAAAAAACGTCTTCAAAGACCTTGTCTCCTTGAACGCCACAGAACTGCTCGTTTTGACTTTGCAAGAGAGCACCAAACATGGGACATTCAAAGGTGGAAGAAAGTTTTATTCTCTGATGAGAATTTTTTTTACCTTGATGGTCCTGATGGTTTCCAACGTTACTGGCATGACAAGCAGATCCCACCTGAGATGTTTTCTACGCGCCACAGTGGAGGGGGCGCCATAATGGTCTGGGGTGCTTTTTCCTTCAGTGGAACAATAAAGCTTCAGGAAGTGCAGGGGCGTCAAACGGCCGCTGGCTATGTCCAGATGTTGCAGAGAGCATTCCTCATGACTGAGGGCCCTCGTCTGTGTGGTAACGACTGGGTTTTTCAACAGAACAAGGCTACAGTACACAATGCCCGCAGGACAAGGGACTTCTTCCAGGAGAATAACATCACTCTTTTGGCCCATCCTGCGTGTTCCCCTGATCTAAATCCTATTGAGATCCTTTGGGGATGGATGGCAAGGGAAGTTTACAAAAATGGACAACAGTTCCAGACAGTAGATGGCCTTCGTGCGGCCGTCTTCACCACTTGGAGAAATGTTCCCACTCACCTCATGGAAACGCTTGCATCAAGCATGCCAAAACGAATTTTTGAAGTGATAAACAATAACGGCGGAGCTACTCCTCATTACTGAGTTCATGTTTGGAAGTTGGATTTCTGTTTTGGGGGGATTTTTTATTTTTTTTTGGAGGTGTGGTCCTAAACGTTTGATCAGCTGAAAAACAGCCTGTTTCAGTTTATTCGTTGTTTTCATTAAATTGAATGCTCAAAAAATGTTTTGCCTCACTCCCATTTCTTCTTGTTGCACGTTGAAGCTCTACTTGGAACCTTGTTAAGATCCAGCCATGCTAAATATAATTCTTTGCCATTTTTCAAGTGATCTTAAACTTTTGATCAGAACTGTGTGTGTGTGTGTGTGTGTGTGTATATATATATATATATATATATATATATATATATATATATACATACTGCTCAAAAAAATAAAGGGCACACTTAAACAACACAATGTAACTCCAAGTCAATCAGACTTCTGTGAAATCAAACTGTCCACTTAGGAAGCAACACTGAGTGACAATCAATTTTACATGCTGTTGTGCAAATGGGATAGACAACAGGTGGAAATTATAGGCAATTAGCAAGACACCCCCAATAAAGGAGTAGTTCTGCAGGTGGTGACCCCAGACCACTTCTCAGTTCCTATGCTTCCTGGCTGATGTTTTGGTCACTTTTGAATGCTGGCGGTGCTTTCACTCTAGTGGTAGCATGAGATGGAGTCTACAACCCACACAAGTGGCTCAGGTAGTGCAGCTTATCCAGGATGGCACATCAATGCGAGCTGTAGCAAGGTGGTTTGCTGTGTCTGTCAGCGTAGTGTCCAGAGCATGGAGGCGCTACCAGGAGACAGGCCAGTACATCAGGAGACGTGGAGGAGGCCGTAGGAGGGAAACAACCCAGCAGCAGGACCGCTACCTCCGCCTTTGTGCAGTGAGGAACAGGAGGAGCACTGCCAGAGCCCTGCAAAATGACCTCCAGCAGGCCACAAATGTGCATGTGTCTGCTCAAACGGTCAGAAACAGACTCCATGAGGGTGATATGAGGGCCCGACGTCCACAGGTGGGGGTTGTGCTTACAGCCCAACACCGTGCAGGACGTTTGGCATTTGCCAGAGAACACCAAGATTGGCAAATTCGCCACGGCGCCCTGTGCTCTTCACAGATGAAAGCAGGTTCACACTGAGCACATGTGACAGACGTGACAGAGTTTGGAGACGCCGTAGAGAACGTTCTGCTGCCTGCAACATCCTCCAGCATGACCGCTTTGGCATTGGGTCAGTAATGGTGTGGGGTGGCATTTCTTTGGAGGGCCGCACAGCCCTCCATGTGCTTGCTAGAGGTAGCCTGACTGCCATTAGGTACCAAGATGAGATCCTTAGACCCCTTGTGAGACCATATGCTGGTGCGGTTGGCCCTGGGTTCCTCCTAATGCAAGACAATGCTAGACCTCATGTGGCTGGAGTGTGTCAGCAGTTCCTGCAAGACGAAGACATTGATGCTATGGACTGGCCCGCCCGTTCCCCAGACCTGAATCCAATTGAGCACATCTGGGACATCATGTCTCGCTCTATCCACCAACGTCACGTTGCACCACAGACTGTCCAAGAGTTGGCAGATGCTTTAGTCCAGGTCTGGGAGGAGATCCCTCAGGAGACCGTCCGCCACCTCATCAGGAGCATGCACAGGTGTTGTAGGGAGGTCATACAGGCACGTGGAGGCCACACACACTACTGAGCCTCATTTTGACTTGTTTTAAGGACATTACATCAAAGTTGGATCAGCCTGTAGTGTGTTTTTCCACTTTAATTTTGAGTGTGACTCCAAATCCAGACCTCTATGGGTTGAAAAATTTGATTTCCATTTTTCTATTTTTGTGTGATTTTGTTGTCAGCACATTCAACTATGTAAAGAACAAAGTATTTCAGAAGAATATTTAATTAATTCAGATCTAGGATGTGTTATTTTTGTGTTCCCTTTATTTTTTTGAGCAGTGTGTGTGTGTGTGTGTATGTGTATGTGTGTGTATATATATATATATATATATATATATATATATATATATATATATATATATATATATATATATATATATATATAGTTTTGCATCCTTCCAATTATTATATTACTTGTTGTGTGGCAAAAAAAGCAAAAACATGTACCGGTAATCATTACATTGTGCTTGTTGGATTTGTCTTGCTTCTGTACAGATTTCAGCTATTTTTATTTTTATGATGAAGAACATAAAAAGCTTTTCCAGTGGGTACCGTAATTCAATTTCTTACAATACAACAGATTACACTTATCTTTCTTTTTTCTGTTTGCTGCTTTTACTTTAGTGTTTATTTTTATTACGCATTCTGTGCAATGATTATGGTGTGTGCAGTGATTGCAATTCTGGGAACTCGACTGTTCAGCTTTACCTCCATTCTTTTCGACCAAAAAAATTCATGTCACATCTGTACATAATTCTGTAGCTGTATTACTACTGTGCATTGTAGACAATTGCATAATTGTTATTAACGCTTATTTTTATGCCGTTATAAAAATGGCATGTTTTTTGAAGATTGGGGTTATTGTTGGACATAATCTATGGTAATCACTAGGCACAGACTAAAAATTATGTGACCTAGTAAAATGTTTCCAATTTGATTACAGCTATGTCTGCAATTATAATGTGTTCTGTTAATTGGATAGGAAAACTCCATTATGTGGCCATGGGACTTTTTCTGCCAGAGATCTTTATCAGTAGGCCTGTGTGCACCATGTATAGTTTAGGGATGTAGTTACTGTAAAAGTGGGCATGCAGATATTCTGCATAAATTTACAGTAGGCTTCAAAATCGTCTTAGGGGTCTTTCCCACGAGCGGATCCGTGCATGGAATCCGCGGCGTGAAAGAGAGCCAAGCCGCTCTCTGGACAGCAAAGACACGTAGCATTAACATGATTGATAATGCTCCATGCCTCTGTGACCTTTTTACTACAAAATCACAGTGACAACTTTATCTCAGTGTTTTTGTAGTAAAAAGATCACAGAGAGGCACGGAGCATTATCAGTCATGTTACTGCTCCGTGTCTCTGCTGTCCGGAGCGCGGCTTGGCTCTCTTTCACTCAGCGGATTCCATGCACGGGATCCGCTCATGTGAAAGACTGCTTACAGGCTTCCATCACAGGTCAGAGCCTGCGTTTTTGTAATTGCATTGTTAGAAATAGCTTTTACATGCTTGCTTTCAGATTTATAGAAAATCATTAAAAGCTTAATGTGACAGACTAAATTGTACAGAAAATATTTGTATTAATTCATCCAAATGGTTAAAATAGACAGTACAAATGTAATACAACAGGTGTGGACCCACGGAATAGACTGAATAGATTTGACTTAGGGCTTATCTTCTCTGCGGGGGAACCACCAGGCTGCTACCTCTTGGTATAATCTCCATGTGGTGGCAGTTGACCCAGAAGGGTCAAGAGACACTGGTTCATGGTACCAAGGGAGCAGATAAAATCCGAAAATCTGCAGCGTGCAGTTTGTAAGGCTACATTCAGGTGACCGTAAGTGTTTTGCAGTCCACAAATTGTGGATCAGCAAAACACTGATACTTTTGCTGAACGCACAGGGTCAGCCTTATATAGAAATGTCTATGCTTGTCCGTGATTGTGGAAAAGAATAGGACATGCTCTGTTTTTTGTGGGACCACCATTGAAATGAATGGGTTCCGCATCCTTTTCTCTGCAAGGTGCGGGTTTGTGTCTGGTTTGCGAAACACAACAAACCGGATCCAGCATGAAAATCAATGTAAGTCAATGGTGCTGGATGCAGTTTTTTCACTAATGAAGAAAACTGATCCAGCGCCCATTGATTTACAATAATTTTCATGCCCGATCCAGATTGTTCAATTTCTATTTGATACAACCGGATCCAGACGAAACGGATACATACGGATTAGGGCTGCAACTATCGACTATTCTTGTAAGGCTTCATGCACACGACCGGAACGGACACGGAAACAAACAACGTTTGTGTGCCTGTAGCCTAATCGAGTACTCTAATAACAAAAAACTAATTAAATTAATGTTTTTCTTTATAAAAACTCATCAGGCTCCTTTATAGTGCCATCAGGCTCCTCCATAGTGCCATCAGCTGCCCCCTCAGTGCCATCAGCTGCCCCCCAGTGCCACCAGCTTACCGCCCCCCATGCCACCGCCTGCCCCCCAGTGCCATCATCTCCCCCTCCTTGCCATGTCCCCCAGTGCCAGTGAAATAAAATACTTACCTCTCCTTTAGGGGCGCTGCTTCACAGCTCGTCCATCTTCTTCTCTGTATGCTGCACCGTCGTCCTGACGTCACACAGCGTCGGGTCATAGTGCACGCTTACGTGCACTATGTCCTGATGATGTGTCAGGAGGAAAGTGCAGCGCGGAGCGGGCCGGCGGGCAACCACGGAGCGGTGAGTAATAGCAAGCGCTTCATTCCTGCTCTGTGGTCAAATGACACAAACAAATCAAAATTTTTTTTGCATCGAGGATTTTTGTGTGTCGAATTACTCGATTCAGCCCTAATCCGGATGTATTAAATAAAATGAAAGCTTTTTATTCAGGTTTTGAGATACGCTGATGTGAAAGCAGACTTATTTGGTCAGTTAGCTCCATCAGTTATTGTGAGCCAAAACCAACAGTGAAGCCTAATCAGAGATTAGGTGTCATTTTAAAGATTTGTACCTCTTCTGTGTTTTTAACCTGCTCACAAAAAACTTTAATTTATGGCTACTTTCCGACTAGCGTTTTTGCTGGAACCAACAGGGCTCAGCAAAAACGTTTCCGATACTGATAATACAACCATCTTCATCCGTTATGAAACGATCCGGTTGTATTATCTTTAACATACCCAAGACGGCTCCGTCATGAACTCCATCGAAAGTCAATGGGCGACGGATCCGTTTTTTAATGTGTCAGAGTTAAACTGATTCGTCCCCATTGACTTGCATTGTGGGTCATGACGGATCTGTTTTGCTCCGCATCCCATGACGGAAAGAAAACTGCAGCCTGGTGCAGTTTGCTCTCGGGTAGGAGAACGCGGCCAAACGAAACAGAATGCATTTTGGAGTATTCAGTGTTGTCCAGTTACGTTTTGTCCCTATTGACAATGAATGGGAACAAAACGGAAGCATTTTTTTCCGGTATTGAGACCCTATGATGGATCTCAATACCAGAAAATAGCCTATTTTAGATTTCTGAATGAGAAATCTTCTTTTCATATACAGTGTTCTTCCATTTCAGTCGTTTACAGGCAGTAATCGGAGTCAAGCTCATTTGTTTGGCTGTAACAGTGAAGCTGTGAACACGTTTCCTTTAATGCATTAGAGGTTTCCATCCATTATCATTTGCTTTGACTAATTGGTTTGCCAGGTCTGTATTGTCTCTCCGTATTTACTATTATATTTAAGTGTCTTTTTAATCCCTGAATAGTCTATCTCATTAATTTGCGCAAGGGCAAATGATGTACACGGGTTTAGACAGACAATTTAATTTGCGCTGAGAGGATGCTTAAGCTGTGGTCAATTTGCATGAGCATGGAAAGTCACGGAAGGGATTTTTCCCCCACATTCATTAAAATTAGGAATGTAATTGTTGTAGCTGTATCTTCCAATTAATTTGGACAAAATAATTAAAGGGAAATGAGCACTCCTTTAGGATCTGTAAGTAAACAGTCCTTTTTAAGAAAGAATTAGACTTTTTTAGTGAATAATAAAAGTTTGGTATTTGGTTACAGATAGGTTTTGCTAATGTGATGCAATTATTGTAATGTCCTGTAAGCACTACAAATGCTGCCGAGAGCTGAAAGACCTTGTCTCTGTGAAGCATTCCAAGCATGGGTATTACGGTAAATATTTTCATGTAGATTGCGGTCTTATTTTTCTTTGAATGTCAGACTGGTCTGTTTAGGCTACTTTCACACCTGCGTTCGATGCGGATCCGTCTTGTATCTGCACAGACGGATCCGCACCGATAATGCAAACGCTTGTATCCGTTCAGAACGGATCAGTTTGCATTATTCTTTGAAAAAAAAAAAGTCTAAGTCAAAACGTATCCGTCTTGACTTACATTGAAAGTCAATGGGGGACGGATCCGTTTTCAATTGCACCATATTGTGTCAGTGAAAACTGATCCGTCCCCATTGACTTACATTGTAAGTCAGGACGGATCCGTTTTGTGTCCGCCTCAAAAGCGGAACGGAGACCAAACGCAGCCAAACTGATGCATTCTGAACGGATCCTTATCCATTCAGAATGCATTGGGGCTGAACTGATCCGTTTTGGGCCTCTTGTGAGAGCCCTGAAACTGATCTCACAAGCGGAACCAGAAACGCCAGTGGGAAAGTTGCCTTAGGCTACTTTCACACTCTCGTTTTGGCTTTCCGTTTGTGAGATCCGTTCAGGGCTCTCACAAGAGGCCCAAAACGGATCAGTTCAGCCCCAATGCATTCTGAATGGATAAGGATCCGTTCAGAATGCATCAGTTTGGCTCCGTTCCGCCTCCCTTCCGCTTTGGAGGCGGACACCAAAACGCTGCTTGCAGCATTCTGGTGTCCGTCTGACGAAACGGAGCCAAACGGTTCCGTCCTGACACACAATGTAAGTCAATGAGGACGGATCCGTTTTCACTGACACAATATGGCACAATAGAAAACGGATCCGTCCCCCAATGACTTTCAAAGGTGTTCAAGACGTACGGTATCCGTTTTGGCTATGTTAAACATAATGCAAACGGATCCGTTCTGAACGGATGCGTTTGTGCAGATCCATGACGGATCCGCACCAAACTCCAGTGTGAAAGTAGCCTTACTCAGAATATGATTTACAGTCCCGCCTACTTCATAATGACATAACATATTGTCATTCCTAAATTTATTAGAATGATTAAAACTAGAAGTATGGATCATGTAACTTTACTCAAAACCTCAGATCTGACCATGTTCTTTGTGGTTTTTCGTGCCTGCATTGTCTCTTGACTCATTCAGCAATGAATTGTGCAAAATAACAAACAGACCTTGCATTTATATGCTGTGGCTGATCCGTGTCGGCTAAAAGCTGCAGGATTTTGTAAGGGGGGGCAGTAATTGATTAATTAGCTTTATAGTAGGAGTAATAAAGGAATGGCATAAAATAAAGTCTATGGGGGTCATTTATTATCCAGAAATACGCCAATATGAGGCATATTTCTGGCGCAGATTGCGGTGCAACAGTTAGTTTCGTCACAGTTTGCAACTTTTCCCCGCTCACGCCAGGTCTAAAAAAAAAAGCGGGCAGGAAAGGGGGTGGGCCGTCAGGCCGGTCTCATTCATCATTTTCTATGCTTGTTTTAGGCGTAGAAAATGGTCTAAATGTAAGCCAGCTAGGAAGCTGGTGTAGATCTAGACCGACGCCAGATATAGGGGTTATTAATACCACCGTCTAAAATGCCGGTCTTAATAAATGACCCCCTATATCCACAAAAAAATAGCCAACACTACTTCAGTTAACGTGGTAAGGAAGCTCCTCTGGTAAATGACAGGTGATGCTCAATGGCAAAAAAACGAAGAGCAGTAGAAAATAGCAAAAAGAAGAAAACCACAGCACTCAGCAGTAACGTTAGTCAATTGTTGTAGAAAAAAGAGCACGGTAGACATCGATTAGCATCCTCTGACCCTTTCTCAAGGCGCCAAAATACAGTTTTAAGCATAGAGGCTCTAGATTTGTTATTACATTGGGGAATGCAAGCAGGTACTAAAATCTGTCAGGAGAAGTGACCATTCCTATTTAATAGCATTGCATGTACGACAGTTTATTAGACTGCTCTACTTGTCAGACATTGGAGTGGATGCTTTGACCTCTCAGATGTCCTCTGCCCTGCTGTTCTTCCTACTCCTCCCAGCATAAATTTTAGTTTTGGTCAGGTTTCATTCTGTTTGTGCATATCAGGTAGACTGCAGGGTATGTGAATTCCCCCTTGGCTTCTCTGGTATGGGAATAAACGTTTTAGGGCTCATGTACACAAACGTATTTTCTTTCGGTGTCTGTTCCGTTTGTTTGTTTTCTGGACTGTATGCGGAACCATTAATTTCAATAGGTCCACAAGAAAAAGGAAATTGCTTCGTGTGCATTCCGTTTCCGTATGTCCAGATTTCCGTTCTGCAAAAAAATAGAAGATGTCCTATTATTGTCTGCATTACGGACAAGGATAGGACTGTTCTATTAAGGGCCAGCTGTTCTGTTCTGCAAAATACAGAATGCACAGACGTTATCCGTATTTTTTGCCGACCGCAAAATAGATACGGTCGTATGTATGAGCCCTTAAGGATAGGTAATCAATATCTGATCGGCAGGAGGCCGACAACCGTCACCTCTGCTGATCGGCTCTTTGAAGAGAAGGTGGCACTACTTCCACTTAATTACAGCGCCAATCTGGGAAGTGCAGTGCAATCACGAGTACTCGCTCCATTTACTTGAATAGAGAGAGTACTTATAATTACACTACACTAATGCTACAGTGTAGCAGGGGAGACTAATGAAGAGGAAGAAGTGTTCGCATATAGCACCACCTCCTCTTCAAACAGCTGATTGGCTGGGTATCGGACCCCCGCTGATCAGATATTGATGAGCCATGCTGAGGAGAGGTTATCAATATAAACAGGCTTCACGTTCCATTTATTATTAATATTTTAAGGCATTTTTTATTATATTCTTAAACGTGGTCTAAAAATGGAATTATCAGTTCATTTCTAAAAGTTGCTGTCTAACATTAGCTTGATTTATTTGGTTATTGCCTCCTCTCTCTTCATTATGTTTTTTTTTTTTCGCATTTACAACCTTTGTATTATTTGACATGTGAAATAACTGTGAAAATCACTTTGGGCTCATTCACACAGTGTTTTTTCTGTGTGCATTTTTGCACAAAGACTGCTTCCCATTGTCATCTGTGGACATCCATGCTCCCATCAGGGTGGATTTGATTTAAATCACTAGTCAGTAAGGCTACTTTCACACTGCCATTTCTGGGTCCGCCTGTGAGATCAGTCCATTCTGCTCTGGAGGTGGACACCAAAACGCTGCTTGCAGTGTTTTGATGTCCGTCTGACTAAACTGAGCCAAACTGATCCGTCCTGACTTACAATGTAAGTCAATGGGGACGGATCTGTTTTTACTGACACAATATGGTGCAATTGAAAACGGATCCGCCTCCCATTGACCTTCAATATAAGTCAAAACGGATCCGTTTGCATTATCATGAAAAAAAAAAAAAAAACATATATATTTTTTTTTCATGGTAATGCAAACGGATCCGTTCTGAACGGATACAAGCGTTTGCATTATAGGTGCGGATCCATCTGTGCAGATACCAGACAGATCCGCACCTAAACGCAGGTGTGAAAGTAGCCTAAGGCCTCATGCACACGACCGTATTTTTTTGCGGTCCGCAAAACGGGGTTCCGTTTTCCCGGTGATCCGTTTTTTTCGTCCGTGGGTCTTCCTTGATTTTTGGAGGATCCACGGACATGAAAAAAAAGTCGTTTTTGGTGTCCGCCTGGCCGTGCAGAGCCAAGCGGAACCGTCCTGAATTACAATGCAAGTCAATGGGGACGGATCCCTTTGACGTTGACACAATATTGTGCCATTTCAAACGGATCCGTCCCCATTGACTTTCAATGTAAAGTCTGGAGTCCCTTTTATACCATCGGATCGGAGTTTTCTCCAATCCGATGGTATATTTTAACTTGAAGCGTCCCCATCACCATGGGAACGCCTCTATGTTAGAATATACTGTCGGATATGAGTTAGATCGTGAACCTCATTTCCGACAGTATATTCTAACAGAGGCGTTCCCATGGTGATGGGGACGCTTCTAGTTAGAATATACTACAAACTGTGTACATGACTGCCCCCTGCTGCCTAGCAGCATCCGATCTCTTACAGGGGGCCGTGATCAGCACAATTAACCCCTCAGGTGCCGCACCTGAAGGGGTAATTGTACTATCATATCCCCCTGTAAGAGATCAGGGCTGCCAGGCAGCAGGGGGCAGCCCCCCCCCCCCCTCCCCAGTTTGAATATCATTGGTGGCCAGTGCGGCCCCCCCCCCTTCCTCCCTCTATTGTAATAAATCGTTGGTGGCACAGTGTGCGCCCCCCCTCCCTCTATAGCATTAACAACATTGGTGGCCAGTGTGCGGCCTCCCATCTCCCCCCCCCCCCCCCCCCGATCATTGGTGGCAGCGGGTTACTAGCAATAGTACAATAGTAAAAGATTCATACTTACCTGGGAGCTGCGATGTCTGTGTCCGGCCGGGAGCTCCTCCTACTGGTAAGTGACAGTTCATTTAGCAATGCGCCGCACAGACCTGTCACTTACCAGTAGGTGGAGCTCCCGGCCGGACACGAACATCGCAGCAGCCAGCAGGTAAGTATGAATCTTCTACTATTGTACTATTGCTAAGTAACCATGGCAACCAGGACTGTAGTAGCGTCCCGGTTGCCATGGTTACCGATCGGAGCCCCAGCGATTAAACTGGGACTCCGATCGGAACTCCGCTGCCACCAATGATGGGGGGGGGGGGGGAGATGGGAGGCCGCACACTGGCCACCAATGTTGTTAATGCTATAGAGGGAGGGAGGGCCGATGGGGGGCGCACACTGTGCCACCAATGAATTATTACAATAGAGGGAGGGGGGGCGCACTGGCCACCAACCTATTATTACAATAGGGGGGGGGGGCCGCACTGGCCACCAATGATATTCAAACTGGGAGGGGGGGGTCTGCTGCCTGGCAGCCCTGATCTCTTACAGGGGGATATGATAGTACAATTAACCCCTTCAGGTGCCGCACCTGAAGGGGTTAATTGTGCTGATCACGGCCCCCTGTAAGAGATCGGGTGCTGCCAGGCAGCAGGGGGCAGTCTTGTACACAGTTTGTATCGTATTCTAACTAGAAGCGTCCCCAATCACCATGGGAACGCTTCTGTGTTAGAATATACTGTCGGATCTGAGTTTTCACGAAGTGAAAACTTAGATCTGAAAAAGCTTTTATGCAGACGGATCTTCGGATCCGTCTGTATGAAAGTAACCTACGGCCACGGATCACGGACACGGATGCCAATCTTGTGTGCATCCGTGTTCTTTCACGGACCCATTGACTTGAATGGGTCCGTGAACCGTTGTCCGTCAAAAAAATAGGACAGGTCATATTTTTTTGACGGACAGGATACACGGATCACGGTCTCGGCTGCAAAACGGTGCATTTTCCGATTTTTCCACGGACACCATTGAAAGGTCAATGGATGTCCGCGAAAAAAAAAACGGAAACGGCACAACGGCCACGGATGCACACAACGGTCGTGTGCATGAGGCCTAAGGCTTGATTTAATTCATAGTTTTCTCACATAAAGGCTAATTCTTGCTGGTATAACTTATAAATGCAAGTAGATGAAGATTTTTAGAATAACAACTTTTCATATTAGTTTGATTAGGTTGATTCTGCATTCATAGGTTTGTAGAAGTTAGGATTAAGCTATTTTTCTCACTCTGTTCATGTTAAACATTTTTGGCATGTGATTTTTGCTGAGTCAAATTCCAGTTTTGAGAACTGCAAAAGTAAACCAAGCATCTGTGATAATATCTTGTAGGCAAAGAAACTGCCCAATAATCTTACAAAAACCTCTGGAAGAGCATGACATTGTGAATGGATTAATGGAATTTATTTACCCAAAAAAATTTAACATATACAGCCTTATTCTACATAATTAAAAAACTATTCTTTATTTCATGATGAAATAACCTTTGGATGGTATTATATTTTCCTCAAAAGCATTTATATTAAAAAAAAAATCTGATTTAAATAAAAATCTGATTTTTTCTTTTTAAATCATTGATTTTTATCCACCCTGGCTCCTATCCATATAGTGCTGGATTTCCAGATGGCATCAGGAAGGGTCATGTCCCTTCTTGCATGGTTTCCACAGCAGGGGTACACACACACAGATTTGCCTCATTGAATGGGGTTAAAGCTGCAGGGGGAGCATCAGCATGCAAAAAGCAAAACTGTTGCAGAAATCAAGTTTGCATTCAACCATTACACAGCACATTAAAGAGGACCTTTCACCGATTCTTACCCTATGAACTAAGTATACATACATGTGGAGGCGGCGCCCGGGATCTCACAGCACTTACTATTATCCCCGGGCGCTGCTCCGTTCTCCTGCTATGTCCTCCGGTATCTCCGTTCCCTAAGTTATGGTAGGCGGAGTCTGCCCTAGCGCTGGCCAATCGCATTGCAGAACTCACAGCCTGGGAGAAAATAACCTCCCAGGCTGTGAGCTCTGCGCTGCGATTGGCCAGCGCTAGGGCAGACTCCGCCTACCATAACTTAGGGACTGGTATCTCCGCCTACTATAACTTAGTGAGCGGAGATACCGGAGGGCATAACGGGAGAACGGAGCGGCGCCCGGGGATAATAGTAAGTGCAGTGAGATCCCGGGCGCCGCTCTACATATCTGATAGTTTAGTTCATAGGGTAGAATCGGTGAAAGTCCTCTTTAAATTTATCACTCAGCCTTTTGAAAACCTTTAACCCTTCCTCACATGTTGGGTCTTTAAAGATGGTGCCCGCTCAGGAGCTGAACAGACACCATAGCCCACTCATTCCGAGTTGTTTTATACAATGTACACCTGATGTAAAGTCCCTGACCGTAGCAACTGAGTTGACATATACCAAGAGACCAAGGTGATCCAGGTGACCAAATGGTTCCCCGCTAATTGGAGGGGGTATATCCTTGCAGGATATGAAATAAACAATCAGACATTGCATGTTAGAGGGACAACTGATAATCAGAAATGTAAAAAAAATTATATTATATTAAAAAAATTTTTTCAAAGGATATAAAATTCTACTCACCCTCCTTAAAATAAACAATAAAAAATGGATCATTATTATCCTTAATTACCAAATGACCGAACCATTAAAATATAAAATTTATCCTATATGGTGAATGGGTGTACTGGGGGAAAAATCTAAATGGCTGAGTTGCCATATTTAGTTGTATCCCCTTTAAAAAATTAACATTATAAAAAGTGATCATAGAGTTATACAGAAAAAAAAATTGTAATCAATAAATTAAAAACCATAGATTGCCCTGCAAAAAATGAACCCTCAAACAGATCCGTAGACATAAATATAAAAAAGTATAGGGTTCTAAATGTGGCGATGAAATTATTTTTATTCAAAGATTTTTTTTAAAGTGTTAAAACACAAGCTCCTAAAATTGGTATCACTGTAATCATACTGACCCTCAGAATGAAGTTAACATGTATTTTTATGGCATAGGGATCGCTGTAAAAATAAAACCCATAAAACAAATGGCAGAATTGCCATTTCCCAATTTCATTCCATTTGGACTTTATTTTTCCAGTTCCCACTACATTGTATGCAATAGCAAATAGAGCCATTAGAAAGTACAACTTGCTCGGCAAAAAACAAGCCCTCATACGACTATGTGAAAAGAGAAAGCAAAAATGTTATGGCACCTCGAAGCAGAGTGTAAAAAACTGAAAATCTCTGTGGGGAAGGGATTAAAGAACATTCTTCAACACAAAAAACGTTCCTGAACTACTATAATGTATGTATAACTGAAGAGACACCGATTCCACTGATGTACTGTATTTTTTCTGCTCCATAAGACGCACCTAATATATAGGAGGAGAAAAATTAAAAAATTAAATTCATCAGACCTCGGACCAGACATAAAGCAGTAAATACCTTCTGCATACTAATGAAACATGCTCATTATTCGCTTCATAGCGCTCACAGCCACTTTTCCCTCACTTTTAGGGGAAAAGGTGTCTTATGGAGTGAAAAATACAATAATAATATCAGTGAGCACCTTTTATTCCGCTGCAGTAAGCTACGGGCCATGCTCTGCATTGAAATAGTATAGCAGAATCAGCAGATGTTTATTAGCATACAGAGCACAGTGTTGCCGATTACTGTGTGATGAGTGAAAGGGAGTTCAAAGGTAGTAATTAAATCACGGTATGCCAAACTGTGTCTCTTCAGTTATTCACACATTAAAGTGGTTCAGGGCTGTTTACCTGTTGACAGTTCCCTTAAATTTTAAGCAGAGTTTAATTCCATAATAGTATATTCTCTAATATTCTCGAATTCTCTAATAATTGCTGGAGTACTTTCTGTGACTGTCCTATACATCTTCATGGGGTTTACAGAAATGAATTTGTTTGTCGCAGAAACTGCCCCCACTCAGATGTATGGGGCAGATTTTAAGTTTTCTGGAACAAATCTTATGTGTGAATATATGGTAACCTTACTATATTGAGACATACATTTATGGGAGTGTATTGAGGGAACTTGGGAGCTGAGGAAACTTCATACATGATGAATGCAGGCTTTGTTATACAGTTGACACCCACCTTCAGCATCCTTGATCAGAGATGATGCTGATCTCAAATGTTTAGCTAGCTCAGTGGTGTGGTCAGTAGCAGACGTGGCACAGCGAAAATGCCGGCTGTCGGCAGAGCAAAAATGAGTTGCATAGCACTGGTTTTGTCCAGCCGAAACCCGTAATTTTTTATGGAAAGTGGCGGAATCACCGATGGACCTCATTGCAGTCATTGTGGATCCGGCAGTGAAGTACAGTATCTGACAGGCTGCTCTTTGCTGGAACAGTTACTCTCTACAGGTTGCACAAAAGCATATTGAGCAGTATCACAAACCCCCAACAAGCCCAATTAGCATGAAACAGATAAACCAGCACAAAAAGAAAAAACGGAGTCTAAAACGATTCCAAATGTATAATAAATTTTATTCAAAACCATATACAATAAATTGTTTAAAAAAAAAGAGAGACAAAAGACATCAAGACTAAAGTGCGGTATATACCTGAGGTGATTAGGTAGGACTATAAATAACATATGAGGAAGTTGGTAAATTGTTACATATGTTTGGTAAATGCTAATGCAATATAATGTACATAAGACTTCGCACATCTTGACCAGACACAAACCAATGGTTACAAAAAATTGGGGGCTAGTAAATGCCAATGCAAGAAGTGCTAATGCTCAATAAAGTAACAATCAGTATCCCCGCACCAAAGCTCTGAATATGGTCAAAATGTGCCAGATGGACATGAGCATATCATAATGCCCATGCCAGATGATATAAAACACCTCTCATAAAGATAGTAACATGTAGCATACCCATAAAAATGGAGAACTCACCTCAGGAGAACCGCACACGGTCTAGTTTTATTCCGGCCGCCTCTCGGCATGTTTGCCGTGCTGCCGCCAGAACTCCGGCCCGCCCCCATTATAGTCAAGCACGTAGCACGGATGCGACAGGCTGTTCACCTTCTGGAACAGCCTGCCGAAGTTCCTTGCCGCTAGTGTGAAACTAGCCTAACAGATACAAATCCCTATTGTTCTGTGTCTAACTACAAGGGCCACATCCTGAGTGGTTAAGGGCTCATGCGCACATACTTATTTTCTTTCCGTGTCCGTTCTGTTTTTTTGCGACTGTATGCGGAACCATTCATTTCAATGGGGTCCACAAAAAAAAACCCGAAAGATACTTCGTGTACATTCCGTTTCGTATTTCCGTTCCACAAATAATTGAACATGTCCTATTATTGTCCGCATTACGGACAAGGATAGTACTGTTCTATTAGGGGCCAGCTGTTCCGTTCCGCAAAATACGGAAGGCCACTGACATCATCCGTATTTTTTGCGGATCAGTTTTTTGCGGACTTCAGAATACATACGGTCTTGTGCATGAGCCCTAACTCAGGACATGCATACTGCAGAAGATAAAGGACATGCATACTGCAAACGGTATAAAGGATTAGCTACATATAAGAAGAGTATCAAAATCCCAGACACCCCTTTAAGTTGTTCCTGTATGTTATCCGGTTTGTGATTTGTACTTGCCTTTTCTGTATATGTCTTTATCACCGCTTAGTAACTTCTTATTCACTTTGCTATTGTTTAAGACTATTTATTCCCATACCCTTAGAATCCACTGTAAAATAATCATATAAAGGAAACTTACAATACCACATTAGTTCTTGTTACCTCATCTCCCAACAAAAATGGAGTTAAAAAAATGATTAAAAAGCATATGTGCAGTATCCCAAAATGGTACCAAAAACTATAGCTCATCCTGCAAAAAACTAACTCGCTCACCTCCCCTGACAAAGAAAAACGAAAAGGTTTAAGGCTATGTACGCTTCAGAGCAATTTTGGTTTATGATTGCATTTTACTCATTTGTTGGCTAAAAATCATATTTTCAATTGGCCTTTATTATAAATATTGAGCTGTTCTGTCACAATGAGTTCACTGTTTTTCTGAGGGTCCATTCACACGTCCGTTTTTTCTTTCCTGATCTGTTCCGTTTTTTGCTGAACAGATCTGGACCCATTCTTTTCAATGGGTCCCTGAAAAAAATCAGACATTGAGCTGTCCGTTTTTTCCAGGACCCATTGAAAATGAATGGGTCCAGATCTGGTCCAGATCTGTTCAGCAAAAAACGGAACAGATCAGGAAAGAAAAAACGGATGTGTGAATGGGAACCCTAACTGTGTGACTTGGCACTTTCACTTTGTGCCGATCATCTAATAAACCTTATCTCTAAACTACTAAGAGGTCAAAAACACTTAAGCCACATTATTATTAGTAGATAAGAACTGAGCTATAATTAGTATTTATAATGTCAGAGAGCAGAGATAAGGAGCCCGTCAGCTCCAACTAACGGAAAAGAGAAAATCCAGAAGCTGCTACTACAGCATCTCAGCTATGTACACAAAAAGATTCCATATTTAATAATAATATTTAAACTATTGAAATAATGATTTTTAGCTTAAAATGAGTACAGTGCCATACTATAAAAAAAAAAAAATGCCCCCAAAGGTGTACATAGCCTTTAAGGGTGTCAGAATTGAAAATCAAGTATAATTAGGGATAAGCGAATAGACTTCGGATGAATCAGAGTTCGGGAAAATGTTTTTTTACAGTACAAATTAATGTAATGAAGTTATTGCGTGAAGTAACATAGTACATAAGGCCGAAAAAAGACATTTTGTCCAACCAGTTCGGCCTGTTATCCTGCAAGTTGATCCAGAGGAAGGCAAAAACCCTGTGAGGTAGAAGCCAATTTCTCCACTTTAGGGGAATAAAAAATTTCTTCCCGACTCCAATCAGAATACTCCCTGGATCAACGACCCCTCTCTAGTAGCTATAGCTGTAATATTATTACGCTCTAGAAACACATCCAGGCCCCTTCTGAATTCCTTTATTGTACTCACCATCACCACCTCCTCAGGCAGAGATTCCATAGTCTCACTGCTCTTACCGTAAAGAATCCTCTCTATGTTTGTGTACAAACCTTCTTTCCTCCAGACGCAGAGGATGTCCCCTCGTCACAGTCACAGTCCTGGGGATAATTTAGATATATTATTAGCATCAAATATTAATTAATATTATATATATTTTATATATTATATTTATAATATTAATAATATATTATAAATATAATATATAATAATATTATATTTAAATATATAATTATATATATAATTAAATAAATTATATTATAATATAATAGATAGATCTCGTACTGACCCCTGATATATTTATACATATATTAATTAGATCTCCCCTCAGTCGTCTTTTTTCTAAGTGAATAACCCTAATTTTGATAATCTTTCAGGGTACTGTAGTTGCCCCATTCCAGTTATTACTTTAGTTGCCCTCCTCTGAACCCTCTCAGCTCTGCTATGTCTGCCTTGTTTACAGGAGCCCAGAACTGTACACAGTACTCCATGTGTGGTCTGACTAGCGATTTGTAAAGTGGTAGGACTATGTTCATATCACGGGCATCTATGCCCTTTTGATGCAACCCATTATCTTGTTGGCCTTGGCAGCAGCTGCCTGACACTGGTTTTTGCTGTTTAGTTTGCAGTTTATTAAAATCCTAGATCCTTTTCCATGTCAAGTGTTACCGAGTGTTACCATTTAGTATGTACGGGTGACTTGCATTTTTCCTTCCCATGTGCATAACCTTACATTTATCAGTGTTAAACCTCATCTGCCACTTATCTGCCCAAGCCTCCAATCTATCCAGATCCCTCTGTAGTAGTATACTGTCCTCTTCAGTGAAAATTACTTTACACTGTTTAGTGTCATCTGCGAAAATTGATACTTACTATGCAAGCCTTCTACAAGAATCATTAATAAATATATTGAAGAGAATAGGGCCCCATACTGACCCCTGAGGTACCCCACTAGTGACAGTGACCCAATCTGAATGTGTACCGTTAATAACCACCCTCTGTTTTCAATCACTCAGCCAGTTACCTTACCCACATACAGATGATTTCTCCAGTCCGAGCATTCTCATTATATATACTAACCTTTTTATGCGGTACAGTGTCAAATGCTTTGGAGAAGTCCAGATATACGACATCCATTGATTCGCCGCTGTCAAGTCTAGAACTTACCTCCTCATAGAAACTGTTAAATTAGTTTGACATGGACCGATCCCTCACGAAGACATGCTGATATTGGCGTTATTTGCTTATTTCCGTTGAGATGCTCTAATATAGCATCTCTCAGGAAAACCATCAACAGTTTAGCCCACAAACAGACTGTTAAACTACGGCCTATAGTTTCCCAGGCCTGTTTTTGGCCCCTTTTTGATATTGGCACCACATATGCCACGCGCCAATCCTGTGGGACATTTCCCTGTCAGTATAGAGTCTGCAAATTTCAGAAATAAGGGTCTGGCTATGACATTACTAATCCTTTAGGATACGGGGGGGTGTATGCCATCCGGTCCTGGCGATTTGTCTATTTTAATCTTTTTAAGCCGCTGATGTACTTCTTCCTGGGTCAGACAGACACTTTTAATGGGGAAATTTATTTTGCATTCTGCATGTCATCTGACAATTTATTTTCCTCAGTGAATACATTGGAGAAAAAAATATTTAACAGCTTTGCTTTCTCCTCGTCGCTCTCTGCGACTCCCCCCTTATTACTCTTTAAAGGGCCAACACCTTCAGCTTTATACTTTTTAACATTTATATAATTGAAGAACATTTTAGGGTTGGTTTTACTCTCTTGGCAATTAATCTCTCGGTCTCTATTTGGCCGCTTTTATTTGTTTTTTACATGTCTATTTTTTTCCTTATAGTTTTTCAGTGCTTCCGTGCTACCCTCCTGTTTTAGTGTTTATATGCTTCTTTTGTCATTTATTGCTTTCTTTCAGTTCTATTTATCCACATTGGTTTCTTTTTGTTTCTTAACCTTTTATACCATACGGTATGTACCTCTGACAATGAGTTTTTAGGATGTTTTTAAAGATATCCCATTTTGTGTCTGTATTTGTGAGGACTTTGTCCCAGTTAGTTTGGCCTATGGCCTCTCTTAGTTGCTAAATTTAGCTTTTTGAAGTTTGGTATTTTTTGTTCCTCCCTGTAGAAACGCTCTTTTGAATGATCAATTGGAAGGTTATTACTTTATGGTCACTATTTCCCAGTGTCCCCGACCTGCACGTCTTGTTGTCTGTCAGGTCTATTGGTTAATACTAAGTCCAGTATGGCCGTCCCTCTAGTCGGGTCCTGAACCAGTTGGAGAGGTAATTGTCTTTGGTTATAGCCACGACCTGTTTCCCTTATGAGATACTACAGTTTCAGTTTCCCAGTCTATATCTGGTAGTTGAAGTCCCCATAATAACCACCTCATTATGATTTGCCGCCTCGTCTATCTCGTTTAGTAGTAGATTTCTGTGGACTCTGGTATATTAGGTGGTTATAGTAAACTCCTATTAGTAATTAATTGTTGTTTTTAGCTCCATGTATCTCTACCCATAGTGACTCCACATGTTCATGTCCCTCACTTATATCTTCTCGACTGTGGGGGGGCCTGTAGACAGGACTTTATATAAAGGCAGACCCCTCCCCCTCTCCGGTTTTGACGATCCTTTCTAACAGACTGTAACCTTGTACATTAACAGCCCAGTCATAGCTATCATCCAGCCATGTCTCAGTTATTCCACTATGTCATAGTCCTCCTCACACATCACTAATCCAGTTCACCCGTTTTATTAGTCAGGCTTCTGGCATTAGTATACATACATTTGAGAGGTTTTCCGATATTCTTTACCCTACACCTTTCCTTCTGAATTGTCTAGTCCCTCCTTCCATTCCCTCCCCATTCTAATACCTTGCCCCGGTCTCTATCTGCACTATCTTCCCCTCCTATAACGTAATTACCTCCCCCCCCCCAGTCCCTAGTTTAAACACTCCTCCAACCTTCTAGCCATCTTTCTCCCCAGCACAGCTGCCCTTCCCCATTGAGGTGCAGCCCGTCCCTACGATAGAGCCTGTTGCCGATAGAAAAATCGGCCCAGGTTCTCCAGGAACCAACCCCTCCATCCTACACCAGTTCTTGAGCCACTTTTAATCTCCCTAATCTCCCATTGCCTTTCTTGTGTGGCTCGAGGTACAGGCAGTATTTTCGGAAAATACTACCTTAGAGGTCCTTGCCCTCAGCTTTTGACCTAAATCCCTGAAATCATTTTTAAGACTCTCCACCTACCTCTATCTTTGTCATTGTTCCGATATGGACCATGACCGCGAGACTTCGCGAATCAATAACTTCGGCTCATCGGAGCCAATACATTCTAATACTGTACGGAGCTTCTGCTGCGTACAGTATTAGAACAAAGTTTTATGTGAATCAACTTCGGATGTTTCATCTGAAGTCGATTCGCTCATCCCTAGTATTAACCATAATCACACTGACCTGCAAAATAAAGTTAACATGTCATTTCTTACTGCAGCAGTGAACACCTTAAAAATGAACCCACAATAACTATAGTAGAATTGCAGGTTATTTTCTCGATTCTACGCACAAATATTTTTTTTCTTTACAGTTACTCAATGCCTTACCATATATGGAAAATTACAAATAAATACAACAAACCTTGCAAAATAAAAATATAAAAGTCCTCATGGCTTTGTCGACCAAGAATAAAAAAGTTATAACTCTTGGAAGTCAGGGATTAAAATATGAAAGTGTTGCTGCCAAAATTTGCTTAGTCCTTGAGAAATCCATCCAAATGGTCTTAGATATTTTATAGATACATGTGAAAAGAGCATATTTATGAAGTCTGATTTCCAGAATGCTAGGTCTCTATATAATGAGCATATACCTTAGGACAGTTTCACACAGGCGATTGTCGTCTGGGAAATATGGATGCTGATTCTCCCATACTGATCGTGGCTTGATTGACTTGAACTCACTTTATCAAGTGGGCTATGATGCTGTGAGTTTCTTCCATCTAGCGGGTCTACTGTCCTGTACTCGCAGCCAACTGGCAGATTGTGGCATTTGGTTTGGGCAGCCCCAGGCCTGACATCTCTGTGGTCCAAAAGCTGCTTCAAGTGTGTTGCAATGTCCCTTTAAGCTGTTTGGCTGCACAACTTTTATATCAGCTACAGTGCTCCAGACAAAAAAAAAATATCTGAAAAATTTAGGAGCCAAATAAAATTTTTTAGTCGCCAAAATTCTGATGTAATATAAGGTTCAGAAACAGGGTTTTCTTTAGCCTCTTAGCTATTAGTTTTCCATTCATAAACCTCCACATTGAGCTCACAGCAGCAGATAGAAGCTTGCAGGGCATGCTGGCACTTCTGGTATGACATGGTCTTTGCTCAGCAGAGGTTCCATTCCCGCCATGCTGTCCCTGGCACTTCATGAGCAGTCGGCAGTGGCGCGTGCTCCCCTGCTCCAAAAATGGCAGTTAAATTATCGGGGCGTATTCATACGCATTAGACATTTTTTAGGGAGAAAAACTGCCTGCACAAGCGTCCATGAAACTTGTACAGTCTTTATTGCGACTAGGGATGAGCGAATCGACTTCGAATAAAACATCCCAAGTCCCTTCGCATAAACCTTCGTTCCCTATTTGCCACCTCTCCCGCTTTACCATGTCTTGCAATGCTGC
Organism: Bufo bufo; assembly: GCF_905171765.1. Classification (NCBI taxonomy): domain Eukaryota; kingdom Metazoa; phylum Chordata; class Amphibia; order Anura; family Bufonidae; genus Bufo; species Bufo bufo. The sequence goes on along the minus strand of NC_053391.1, from coordinate 527,794,585 downwards.
ATGCCCTAACCTTGCTGTTCTGTTGAGACTCCACCTGAAGCCTGGCAGGTAACAGCCATATTTTAATGAGAGCGGCGTTGGACCTCTCCTGCACAACAGCCGTACTCTGCATACAAAAAGGATGGACTAAGTGCAAAAAAAAAAAAAAAGGGGGCGTAAAGTGGTTGTCCCAAATGGCCATTTATTACATAACCACAGGTTAGATAAGCCTGGGGCTACTGGTGACTTTGGCCCCTTGCAGACGAGCGTTACTCCCGCAGCGAGGTCCGCAACACAGCACCCGGCTGACCTCCCAGCACTGACGGAAACACATAGCAATATATTGATTTATGATGTAACCCTTACAGTTCTGGAATGTATTGGATAATACTGACAGCATTATGCCAGTGTTATCCAATACATTCCAGAACTGTAAGGGTTACATAGCATCATAAATCAATATAATGCTATGTGACCCCCGGCAGCGCTGGAAGGTCATGCCGTGCCGGGAGCTGCTTTGCGGACTCGCTGCGGAAGGAACGCTAGTCTGCAAGGGGCCTTTGGCTGTGACAAACATCACATGGCCAGAGATCGCAGTGTAGAAATGCAGCATTGCCACTAGTAAGAGGAGTCATTTTGCGACATGCACATTGTCATGACTGACAATTGTTTGTTTAGATGTAATTACACTCCACCATCGCTGCAAAACAGATGCCATGCAGGTAAACTTTGAAGAGGAAGCAGAACTTGCACAAACTCTGTGACCTCTTCAAAAAGCTGCAGAAAGAGTATGTAGCCACCATCTTCAACTGGCGTCTTTTATAACATACCAATCTATATAACAAAAGGCCTTTTGATGTATTGATGGGTATGTAATAAAATATATATATATATATATATATATATATATATATATATATAGATAGATATATACACTGCTCAAAAAAATAAAGGGAACACTTAAACAACACAATGTAACTCCAAGTTAATCACACTTCTATGAAATCAAACTGTCCACTTAGGAAGCAACACTGAGTGACAATCAATTTCACATGCTGTTGTGCAAATGGGATAGACAACAGGTGGAAATTATAGGCAATTAGCAAGACACCCCCCAATAAAGGAGTGGTTCTGCAGGTGGTGACCACAGACAACTTCTCAGTTCCTATGCTTCCTGGCTGATGTTTTGGTCACTTTTGAATGCTGGCGGTGCTTTCACTCTAGTGGTAGCATGAGACAGAGTCTACAACCCACACAAGTGGCTCAGGTAGTGCAGCTTATCCAGGATGGCACATCAATGCGAGCTGTGGCAAGAAGGTTTGCTGTGTCTGTCAGCGTAGTGTCCAGAGCATGGAGGCGCTACCAGGAGACAGGCCAGTACATCAGGAGACGTGGAGGAGGCCGTAGGAGGGCAACAACCCAGCAGCAGGACCGCTACCTCCGCCTTTGTGCAAGGAGGAACAGGAGGAGCACTGCCAGAGCCCTGCAAATTGACATCCAGCAGGCCACAAATGTGCATGTGTCTGCTCAAACGGTCAGAAACAGACTCCATGAGGGTGATATGAGGGCCCGACATCCACAGGTGGGGGTTGTGCTTACAGCCCAATACCGTGCAGGTTTGCCAGAGAACACCAAGATTGGCAAATTCGCCACTGGCGCCCTGTGCTCTTCACAGATGAAAGCAGGTTCACACTGAGCACATGTGACAGACGTGACAGAGTCTTGAGACGCCGTGGAGAACGTTCTGCTGCCTGCAACATCCTCCAGCATGACCGGTTTGGCATTGGGTCAGTAATGGTGTGGGGTGGCATTTCTTTGGAGGGCCGCACAGCCCTCCATGTGCTCGCCAGAGGTAGCCTGACTGCCATTAGGTACCGAGATGAGATCCTCAGACCCCTTGTGAGACCATATGCTGGTGCGGTTGGCCCTGGGTTCCTCCTAATGCAAGACAATGCTAGACCTCATGTGGCTGGAGTGTGTCAGCAGTTCCTGCAAGACGAAGGCATTGATGCTATGGACTGGCCCGCCCGTTCCCCAGACCTGAATCCAATTGAGCACATCTGGGACATCATGTCTCGCTCTATCCACCAACGTCACGTTGCACCACAGACTGTCCAGGAGTTGGCAGATGCTTTAGTCCAGGTCTGGGAGGAGATCCCTCAGGAGACCGTCCGCCACCTCATCAGGAGCATGCACAGGCGTTGTAGGGAGGTCATACAGGCACGTGGAGGCGACACACACTACTGAGCCTCATATTGACTTGTTTTAAGGACATTACATCAAAGTTGGATCAGCCTGTAGTGTGTTTTTCCACTTAAATTTTGAGGGTGACTCCAAATCCAGACCTCCATGGGTTGAAAAATTTGATTTCTATTTTTAAATTTTTGTGTGATTTTGTTGTCGGCACATTCAACTATGTAAAGAACAAAGTATTTCAGAATAACATTTAATTAATTCAGATCTAGGATGTGTTATTTTTGTGTTCCCTTTATTTTTTTGAGCAGTGTATGTATATATATATATATATATATATATAAATATATATACACAGTACAGACCAAAAGTTTGGACACACCTTCTCATTCAAAGAGTTTTCTTTATTTTCATGACTATGAAAATTGTAGATTCACACTGAAGGCATCAAAACTATGAATTAACACATGTGGAATTATATACATAACAAACAAGTGTAAAACAACTGAAAATATGTCATATTCTAGGTTCTTCAAAGTAGCCACCCTTTGCTTTGATTACTGCTTTGCACACTCTTGGCATTCTCTTGATGAGCTTCAAGAGGTAGTCCCCAGAAATGTTTTTCACTTCACAGGTGTGCCCTGTCAGGTTTAATAAGTGGGATTTCTTGCCTTATAAATGGGGTTGGGACCATCAGTTGCGTTGAGGAGAAGTCAGGTGGATACACAGCTGATAGTCCTACTGAATAGACTGTTAGCTGCTTTTTTCTTGCCATAATACAAAGTAAAGAAAAACGAGTGGCCATCATTACTTTAAGAAATGAAGGTCAGTCAGTCAGCCGAAAAATTGGGAAAACTTTGAAAGTAAGGGCTATTTGACCATGAAGGAGAGTGATGGGGTGCTGCGCCAGATGACCTGGCCTCCACAGTCACCGGACCTGTACCCAGTCGAGATGGTTTGGGGTGAGCTGGACCGCAGAGTGAAGGCAAAAGGGCCAACAAGTGCTAAGCATCTCTGGGAACTCCTTCAAGACTGTTGGAAGACCATTTCAGGTGACTACCTCTTGAAGCTTATCAAGAGAATGCCAAGAGTGTGCAAAGCAGTAATCAAAGCAAAAGGTGGCTACTTTGAAGAACCTAAAATATGACATATTTTCAGTTTCCCATTATGTATATAATTCCACATGTGTTCATTCATAGTTTTGATGCCTTCATAGTCATGAAAATAAAGAAAACTCTTTGAATGAGAAGGTGTGTCCAAACTTTTGGTCTGTACTGTATATATATATTTTTTATTTAATTTTTTCTGCAGATTGTGTGGAAATGAGCCTGTCTACTGTAAGCCTTGCATCGTGGAATAAGTACTGGGTGCTGGTGCTGTCTTCAAGTGTTATTTACTCTGAAACAGCTGATCAGCAGGGGTGCCTGGAGTCTGATACCTGTTGATTCGATATTGATGACCTGTCCTGATAGGTCAATTATATTACTCAAATGAGCAACCTCTTAGGCTGGTTTCACACGGGCATTGCGGGAAAATGTGCGGGTGCGTTGCGGGAACACCCGCGATTTTTCAGCGCGAGTGCAAAACATTGTAATGCGCTTTGCACGCGCGTGAGAAAAATCGCGCATGTTTGGTACCCAAACCCGAACTTCTTCACAGAAGTTCGGGCTTGGGATCAGTGTTCTGTAGATTGTATTATTTTCCCTTATAACATGGTTATAAGGGAAAATAATATCATTCTGAATACAGAATGTAAGTAAAACAGCGCTGGACGGGTTAAAAATAAATAAATAATAATTTAACTCACCTTAGTCCACTTGCTCGCGGCCCGGCATCTCCTTCTTTCTCCTTTGTTGAATAGGACCTGTGGTGGGCATTAAATACAGTTACAGGACCTTTGATGACTTCACTCCGGTCATCACATGATCCATCACCATGGTAAAAGATCATGTGACGTACCATGTGATGACCGGAGTGACGTCATCAAAGGTCCTGTAACTTTATTTAAAGAGGACCTTTCACCAGGATAAAGTATCTAAACTGACTATATAGACGTGTAGAGCGGCGCCCAGGGATCCCCCTGCACTTACTGTTATCCCCGGGCGCTGCTTCGTTCTCCGGTTATAGCCTCCGGTATGTTCATAGTTAGGCTCCACCCAGGGGAACCTGCCGCGGTCTCCTTCTCCTATGCTGTAGCGCTGGCCAATCGCAGCGCTCAGCTCATAGCCTCGCTGTTTCTGTTTCTGTTCACATTTTAGTATTTTTGTTGCTGACCGTGGGTCAGTAAAAAAATCACGGGGACATGCACTACTTTGATCCGTAGTGCGGACCAAGCACACCCATTGAAAATCACTGACACACATCCATGTTGTGTACCTTTTACACTGAAGACTGATAGGAGATTTTTTGGAAAATATTTTTGAGCTGAGGAACATCAGTGAATTACGGATGGTAAAAACAGACACACGGACCAACCACAGATCCTTCACGGATCAATCACGTACGCTTTTTTCACGGATGTGACACTGACACGGAAATGTGAACGAGACTTAACTCCTTAAAGGACAACTGCCTTACATGTACAGTGGAAGTTTAGGGTTTAAACATGGTGACCGCTCAGAAGTTGAGCAGGTGATGTAGCTACCAGATGCCTGATGTTTTACACAGCAGACATCTAGAGGCAATGACCATGATTAGTAGTAACATCGATCACTGAAATTTACGTAATGTTGCCGTGGTCATTTGTAATAGCATACAAAGCATACAGGAGCAATGCGCTTCCACAGCCTGAACGGCTTCCCTGCACCAAGATCGAGGGAGCAGTTACCGTAAGTTGCTATGGCAGCCTTGTGCCCTCTGAAGGCCTGCCACAGCATTGTTCCATAGGAACATAGTGAATCCATAGAATTCATTGCAGTCTATGTGAGAAGCGATCAGAAGTCCCTTAGAAGGATTTAAAATTAATGTAAAAATAAAAAGTCAAAGAAGTCGTTAAAAATATAAAAAAAATGTAAGAATTCAAATCACCTGCCTGTCCCTATATTAAAAATAAACAATAAAAAATAAAGATAATTGGCATAGACAGGTCTCAAAATGCTCCTACTATTAGAACATAAATGTATTTATCTCATACGGTGGACTCAGCGAAAAAAATAAAAAAATAAATGGCCAATCAGCCATTTTTTCGTTACTTAACCCCCCCCCCAAAAAAAAAATGTACACAAAAAGTCATACTCCATGGTGTCAATAAAAACTATAGATCGCCAATCAGTTGCAAAAACAGCACTCAATGTTTATCTGGTGATATTTATTATTAAAAATATAAAAAAGAACAAAATAAAATACCGGCGAGTTTTTTTTTCCAAATTTTTTTTTTAAAGTATTAAAACACAGAGAAAACTATACAAATGTGGTATCACTTTAATCAAACTGACGCGCTGAATAAAGATGACCTGTCTGTTTTACCGCATAGGGAACCTGTAAGGCCCCTTTCACACGGGCGAGTATTCCGCGCGGATGCGATGCAGGAGGTGAACGCATTGCACCCGCACTGAATACCGACCCATTCATTTCTATGGGGCTGTTCACATGAGCTGTGATTTTCACGCATCACTTGTGCGTTGCGTTAAAACCGCAACGCACAAGTCGATGGAGACCCGATCATTATTATTTTCCCTTATAACATGGTTATAAGGGAAAACAATAGCATTCTGAATACAGAATGCATAGTAAAACATCGTTGGAGGGGTTAAAAAAAAAATTCTAAAAATTTAACTCGCCTTAATCCACTTGTTCGCGGCCCGGCATCTCCTTCTGGCTTCATCTGATCTCTGTGCAGCAACAGGACCTTTGGTGACATCATTCCGGTCATCACATGATCTTTTACCATGGTGATGGATCATGTGATGACCGGAATGACGTCACCAAAGGTCCTGTTGCTGCACAGAGGCCGCGAACAAGTGGACTAAGGTGAGATAAAAAAAATATTTTATTTTTTTAACCCCTCCAGCGATGTTTTACTATGCATTCTGTATTCAGAATGCTATTATTTCTATTATCTTCTGTGAAGAAGTTCGGGTTTGGGTACCAAACACGCACAATTTTTCTCACGCGAGTGCAAAACGCATTACAATGTTTTGCACTCGTGCGGAAAAATCGCGGGTGTTCCCGCAACGCACCCGCACATTTTCCCGCAACGCCCGTGTGAAAGGGGCCTAAAAATTAAACCCACAAACCTATTGCAGATTTTTTAATTTTTTTTTTATTATACCACAATGTTTTCCAGCTTCCCGCTATAGATGCAATAAAATGGCGCCATTTTTTATTTACCTCATTTGCAGTTTTCTCTTATCACCCACACTCCTGCCTGGTTTGTCACGTGACAGCTGTCCCATCATGCTTTAGGGCAGTGAGATGTGTCGCGACATCAGCAGGACATGTGACACTAACCACGCCCCTTGTTCTTACCAGTAATGCTTGTGCCTCCTACATTACAAGGCTTCAATGAAGGATGTAACCTACTGAAACTGAGTATCAACAAAGATTTGCCGCAGGGTGCAATGGTAGGGTAGGAACTTTAGAATAAGGCAGTTTTGATAAATGGTGGTATTTTGGGAAAGTGAGATTACAGCGATTATCTGTTGGGCGGAATACATTTATATTAATGGCAGAAACCCTCTAACTTGACAGGTGAACCTATTAAGCATATAAAGCCTGGCACAGGCTTCAGTCTTCTGAGCCTCCATGATGCTTTATCAGTGGACATTTTCATTATACGATATGGCCTTTCTGGGGGAAAGGCACGAATGGTTTTTGCTGATGACAAGGCAGGTTAATAGTATAAACTGTTACTTGTTCCTATAACCTTAAATTCCTGTGCGTAAGTGCAGATTCTAAAGGAAGAAGCATAATCATGTTGGGCTACTTTCACACTAGCGTTAATATTTTCCGGCATTGAGATCCGTCATAGGGTCTCAATACTGGAAAAATAGCGCTTCCGCAGGCTGCGGTTTGCTTTCCGTCCTGGGATGCGGAGCAAGATGGATCCGTCATGACCCACAATGCAAGTCAATGGGGACGGATCTGTTTTCTCTGACACAATCTGACACGATAGAAAACAGATCCGTCCCACATTGACTTTCAATTGAGTTCATGGCGGATCCGTCTTGGCTATGCTAAAGATAATTCAACCGAATCCATTCATAACGGATGCAGATGGTTGTATTATCAGTAACTGAAGCGTTTTTGCTGAACCCTGCCGGATCCAGCAAAAACGCTAGTGGGAAAGTAGCCTAAAGAATTAATATACAAATGGTAAAGCTCATCTATATAAAACAGCCCTGCTTGCAGACCTTTCATAAAATGGCTCAACAGTTAATGATTGAAGCTCATTTGTCAGAGTTACGTTGTCTTCACACTACTTTTGCTGTATGTGCTGGGAAAACTTCAAAGTGTATATATGCAGTTTTTTCTAAGAACAACTGTATACTTTAAACTTACCCTTCAGCCAGCATTTTGCAGTACAATCTGCCTTTGCTTTAACATGAGGGCTGTTATGCAAGCGGGTGTGAACCCACTGCGCCACTGACTGGGTACACTCTGGAGGGGCGTAACTAAGCCACTACCTGGTCTTCACTAGAGCCTCTGATGGTGAGGATAGGCTTGGGATGTTAGGGTAGTTGCCAGGGGCTACTCCACAGCAGTCCCCGAGTCAGTGTCAGGGGGTCAGAGTACTCGGTGCAAGCAGCGAGGGGACTTGCGTGGCCAGGAGTTTCCGGGTCTTGACAGGCGACAATCAATCAAAGTCAGTAAGCGAAGTCTGAGGCAGGCGGTAAACAAACAAAGTCCATAAACGAAGTCCGGCAGGCGGCAAACAGGCAAAGTCCAGGAGTTCAATAAGCAAGTTATGGTACACAGAGAAGCAGACAAGAGAGACACCTTAGCACTTGGAGATAGACAAGCTAAAACCATGAGTTGCTCAGGCATCTTCCTGTGGTATGAAGCGTCTTTAAATACCTGCTGCAATCCAGCCATAGGCTGGTGAGACAGCGCGTGTATGTGCTGCTTCATAGGTGGAGAGAGACACACCTGTGCAAGCTCGAACACCAGTACAAGTCTCCAGCAGGAAGGAAACTCCGGCATGGAACACAGCATAGCTAAGCTACCTGCTGCCCGCATTTGTCAGCATGGCAGCAGGAGGAAAAAGAGGGAGCCCGCGCCCACGGATAGGGGCAGCGGCGCCGGCACCGCTGGGCTATTAAGGGCCTATGGGTGTCTGATGCCTGTAGACGTATACAGTGGCATCCGTCAGAGGTATATGTCGGGAAATCCTCCTGACCCATAGAGATGTAGCAGTTGTTATCTCAACGGATGCTATTTATGTAGAGTTCTGCTCACTTTGTGTCACAATGGTTATGCTATTCAAATTGCCTACTAATTGGTGTAAGATTTGCCTCTAGCGGACACTGCAGATGCAAAAATTTAGCAATCCTGGAGTCACAGTGATGAGTCATGAGTAAGTGTCCACATTTTTTGTGATCCAAAACGCGTAGACATGTATGTATTGTAGGTCTGCTTCTAAGGCACGTATGTATTAAAGATTATCACTTTTCTTGGGAAGCTGGATTTTTCTGCTGTTTGAAGGGTGTCAGACCCCCATCACCTGTAGTAATACACTTTTGTGATTTTAATATGATTTTAAAAAACAACACAACAGTAATTTGAAAACATGCCCTAAAAACATTTAGATAGGGTTATGGAGCTGTCTTGAAGCCTATGTTGACAACATGATACAGTTGTTGCAATAATTGTCAACAAGCACCAATTCTGTACGTTTCTGTTCACGATTTTTAGTCCATTATTCTTTGCAGAATTCTTTATTTCAGGCACCCTGGTATATAGCCTTGCTGCGGCCTCACTGTAGCTCTAGTCAAGAAATGATGTGTGTATCGTTCCATTTTGTTTCTTCTGTACCCTTGGGTTCTACTCTTGGTTGGTTAGGTTTAGATTAGATCCCTGTTGCATAGCCCAACTTTACTTTAGCTTTTGGGCAAATGACGGGACATTTATTAGCATTTTCTAGTTATTTTTTCTTTTGATAATGGCAAGTTGTCTAGGTCCTGGGGCATCTCCAGACCATCACATGTGTGATATGATGATTTTTGTTATATTTTGGCCTATGTTGTCTTAGATAATCACTTTGACTCATTTTGACCACTGACTGTCCCGGGTGCTAGTAAGACCTCTTGGAGTGATTTTGGAAAATGACTCCATACAGCACTGTTTAAGGCTACTTTCACACTAGCGTTTATATTTTCCAGTATTGAGATCCGTCATAGGGTCTCAATACCAGAAAAAAACGCTTCAGTTTTGTCCTCATTCATTGTCAATGAGGACAAAACATAACTGAAAAGAATGCATGCTGCAGTTTGCTTTCAGTCCTGGGATGCGTCGCCAAACGATGCAAGTCAATGGGGACAGATCCGTTTTCTCTGACACAATAGAAAATTGATCCGTCCCCCATTGACTTTCAATGGAGTTCATGACGGATCCGTCTTGGGTATGTGAAAGATACAACCGGATCCGTTCATAACAGATGCAGCCGGTTGTATTATTAGTAACGGAAGCGTTCTTGCTATACCCTGCTGGATCCAGTAAAAACGCTATTGTGAAAGTAGCCTAATTCATTTACATGTTTTGATAGTAGCACAGGCTGTGACTTGATAGTTTCAGAACCTCCTAGATCAGGAGTCTGCAATCTGTGGCACGCAGACCGCATTCTGCTGGCACGCAAGCTGTCACCAACCGATTGCAAGACTTTTCAGTCTTGTCGCCATTTGTTACCACTGTGCTGGCATCTTAATTAAAAAACCTTCAGATGCATCACATGCAACGCGTCTGATAGGCTCGCCCCTCACACTTCCCGACTGGCCTGCACAGAGGAACGATAGCAGAGTGTGGAACTCTGCTACGCTGCTGCCTGCTACCTCACTGCTCCTGCTGCGATGCTCCTCATCAGATCTGCCACAGAAAGGTATGTGAATGGACGGGGGATGGTTAGAGCATGGTGAGCTAGAGCACATAGGGAAATTAGTTGTTTGACTAGTTTGGGGGTGGGGGAGGAAGATGAAATGGAAGAACGAGCACTGTGACTAGCTGAGGGTGCAGGGAGGCTGGTGAGATGGGAGAACAAGCACTGTGACTAGTTTGGGAGTGGGGAATCCCTAAATTATTTCACATCCCTTAATAAATTATAAGGCCCGACACAAATCCAAACTGAAATAACGCCCCAGACAGATCCAAAAATCTATTTAGACCCCTGACCCCTAAAATTGATTTAGATGCCCAACTCCCCTCTCCACAAAAGGTCATGCTGAAATCCTATTGAGCACTAGGACAAGTTCAGGGGTGGGGGAGAGGATAGTGAACTTGTGAAAATGGGGGAACGAGCTTGGTGACTAGTTTGGGCGTAGCGGATGGTTGAAATGGGGAACGATCAGTGTGACTAGTTTGCAGGTAGGGGGAGGATGTGAACTTGGGAAAATGGGGGAACGTGGCAATGTGACTAGTTTGGGGTGGATGAAGAAGAACCAACTTTGTGACTACTTTGGGGGGGGGGGGGGGGGGCTAGTGAGCCTGCATATGATTGCCAGGGGATGAAGGGAGCAAGCTTTGTGACTGCTTGGAGGTGGAGGGGATGGTGAGCCTGCATGTGATTCTTAGGGGGAAGGGGGGGGGTGGTGGCAGAAGAATGGTGACCTGAATGTGATTTCTGGGGGGATTAGGGGCTGATGATGATGGGCAACCAGCTTTCTGACTTCTTTAAGGGAATTGGAGGAAAGTGGTGAGCCTGAAAATTTCTGGGGGAATGGGGAACAAGATCTTTGACTACTTTGGGGCTTATGGTGGGGATGGTAAGTATGAAGGTGATTACTCTGGTGTGTTGAGGGTGGGATCTGTATAAGATTGGTGCATAGGGGTGAGCTCTGATTGTTATTATTGTGGGGGTGACCAGTATATGGGGCATCAGTGTATGGCAGACAGTGGTGGGGGACGGCAGCCCACAGTCAGTTAAAATAAGTGAGGACTGCACTCCCCCACTGTCAGTAAGGCCCCTTGCAGATGAGCTTGAGTGGATTCGGTCCGGATGCGTTGCAGATGCGTTCGGTGAAAAATACGCAATTTTGCAACAAGTTCTTTCAGTTCAGTTTTTTATCGCGCGGGTGAAAATGCGCATTGATGCGTTTTTTCACATGCGTGATAGAAAACTGAATGTTTACAAACAACATCTCTAGCCCACAGCCGTGAAAAACGCATCTCATCCGCACTTGCTTGCGGGTGCAATGCGATTTTCACGCAACGCAGAGTTGATGCGTGAAAAAAAAAAAACGCTTATGTACACAGACCCATTGAAATTAATGGGTCCAGATTCAGTGCGAGCACAATGCGTTTGCATCACGCATTGCACCCGTGCAGAATAGTCGCTTCTATGAAAGGGGCCTAAGTGGTTGGTGGGGGGGTCCCCCATAAATTGGTCCCTTAGGCAGATTCATAATGAGCATTTTTCTAAAAAGTTGGAAGTGTCTTTAAACTGTGCAAGTCAGGCATGGTTGAGAATTTTGGGATGTTGCTATTAAATCCCTGGTTTGTGTTCTATGACTTTGTATGGCATAGCACAGTGAGCGCTTCAGCTTAGATTTTTTTTGTTTTCCGGCAGTCCGTACATAAAAGGTTGCCGTCCCCTGTTCTAGATTGATAGTTTTCTGCTACTTTTTCATTTTGGATGTTTTTAGATACAACGTACGTGACATATGTAATGTGAAAATGATACTGATGCCACTCCAGAAGAAAAAGCTTTGGAAAAAGTCCTTGGGGTAATAAGCACGCGGACATCTCAGTACATGGATATTAAACACATTCACTGATCTACTGGTGCATTTCTTTCCCCTATTTGAATTGGCTTCACTGTTTATACCACAGAGGGTGTACTGTTATAGAGGTTAACAGCTATTTACAAGTGATGGTCTATTTTCAGGATAGGCCATCACTATCTGATTGGCGGTGGTCCGACACCCTGCACCCCTGCCAATATGCTGTTCTGCAGTAGCTCCAGCCCTGGAACTGCTCCATCCGTTGTGTTACCGCAAAGCTGCTCCCATTGAAGCCATTAAACTGCACTTGGTCATACATCGTGTCTTGCCTTTCTTCTAGCTGGGATGAAAGAGGAGAAATGATTGAAAAAGAAAGACTAAAGAGAGGCAGAAAGATTTGCTGACTGACTTGTCATAATTATTACTCACGTTACATCGGCCTTTCCTACGCGTTTCGTCATTTAAATACTGTTGTGATTCATCAGGGACAGCACTGGATAATGTAGGTCGAGTAGAGCATTTTAGTACTGTCTGCCGCGTGATGTCACAATACAGAGGTAATGCTCACAGTGATGCCACCTAGCACGGAATAAGACTACAGCTACACGGGTGGACACCTTCAGGAAGCACATAAATTTGCTGCTGCAAAGCAAAAGAATTATGAGGTCCCTTATTCTTTGGGGGGCATTTACAAAATTGTAAACGTAAAAATGCCTTTACGTGACTTTTTACATAAACTAGATTTTCCCTTTGGATGTGTTTTCCTTTAGATGTTACAGAAATGGAATGTAAAAAATTCTCATTTGAAATGATTTTTAAATATCATTCTTGTACAGCATATATTATAAACAGACGCATTTCACACATTAAATTCAGTTAAAAAGCTGACTGTGACACGAGAGTGGTTATCTGCTGTGTGTGTGTCATCTGAACGGAGACAGATAAATATACATTTAATGCAGTTCAAAGAACTAATGTCCGTCTCTTGCTGCAGCCACTGCCTCTATTTCACCCAGTTTATGGCTCTATTCATTCAGGCTTTTGCATGCATGTCACATCGCTAACAAGAAGCGAAGGTTACTAATATAGCAAGGCAGGACAAGCCATTCTAAATCTGATATCTCACTAAATCTCAAAATGCGTCTTCTATATATTGTCTGACTCATTTCCAATATGATCTTCTTATATTGCATTTACCGGTAAATTACTAGAAATACTTCACCAAAGTTTAATATATGTCTATTGCGAGCTGCAATTTATTTTGCTGCTTCCTTCGTTTCTATAAAATAGGCTTGTCACTTCGGCTGGAGGCTCAGATAATCTGCAAAGTGGGTTCAGTAATGGCTTGTATAGTATTTTCAGCTGTGCATAGTAATCTCATGTTTGATTCAGCTATTGCACCTACCAGAAGTCACTCAAATATGTGTACAGGAAAATTATAATGTACTAGTTTTTTATTTCAGCATAAATGGAGCAATCTAAAGGATTCATGACAGCTGCAAATTTAATATCCCACATTTCCATGGGCCTCAAATCCAAACAACAAAAGAGGGCTTGAAACTAGTGATCATAATTAGCTTTCGAAATGGATGTGCTTAAGGCCAGACACAGACGAGCAAGTTCAATGCGCGAAGCTCCCTGCGTGGGGCAGTGTGAGGTCCCACTCTGAACTCTGCTCTTCTGACAGGATTGAACAGCATTAGGGCTCATGCATATGACTGTAGCCTGTTTTGTGGGTGCCAAGGAACGGACACGCGGTGTGCTGTTCGCATCTTTTGTGGTCCCACTGAAGTGAATGGGCCCGCATCCCACCTGCAGAAAATGCGGATTGGATGCGGATAAAAAATACATTCGTGTGAATGAGCCCTTACAATGATTTATAATGCTGTGGGTCCCTGCGAGACCTGGAATCTATTGAATTGCACCGACAGAGGAGCAGAGTTCAGAAGAGAAACTGTCACACGAGTTTGAACTGGCTCTTCTGTGTCTGGTCTAAGATTATACCTGCTTGTATTGCCTAGTTTGATTTTATGCGTTTTTCTTCCTTTTTATTATATGCTTTTGTCTTCATATAGAAAACCCCATTCAAATTTCAACCACAGCAAATGACAGTCTTTCAAAATTTCGATCTGTAGTAAATTTCACCAAAAGTACAACACATTCAGACATAATTCTGAAATAACTATTTTGTCGCTACTTAGGGCAGCATAAAATCAATAACAGATTCCTTTTAAACAGTAGTTTTTCCCTAATCTAGAATAATAAAAATAGTTCTCCATGCTGTTTTTAGCTCCATTTATGTACAGGCTCCATGATTCATTTCAGTATGTAAGACGTAAGAGGTGACTTGCTTTTCTGCAGCCCTTTACTTTCTCCCTGCTCATCTACTGACATGGAATAGGTTAGATATAGAGAGATCAGACAAAAATTATTTCTTACCCAAACAAGGATTTACAAGCAGTCTGTGTGTTTGTGGTGTGAGCTTGAATGTCCTGTGATTACAGCAGCCTTCGAGCAGTGTGATGCCCTGTGATATAACCGGAAAGAGTGGAAGTGGAGGAGTGGCAAGAGTTCATTTGTGCTTGCATCCTTGTAGAAAATGTTACTGTCCTGGAGTTTCACTATACAGTAGTTGTAACATAACTGGCAAGTGGCAACTACCATTTATCAACTTCTTTTTAGTGAATTAGCAAAAATAAAATGTCTGCAGCACAGAACACCATTCTTCAAAGGAAAAGGCTTTAGAAAGATATAAGGCATAAGTCTGAAAGCACTATGAATTTAAATTTTTCACTGGAGCTATGATTTAAAGTTTAACATTAGTGAAAACAGTTCCAATTAGACATTAGTTCTGTGGACCATGCAGTCATGATTTTAGTATTTACAGCATGCAGATTTCTAGGTAGTACCAAAAAGTAATAGCAGTAAGTGGCCAAGATTCGCCGAATGAGTATTTAACAAATTAAGGACGAAGCCCATTTTTAATTCGCAACTCCATTTTTCTAATCTGACATGTATCACTTTATGTGGTAATACCTTTGTAACGCTTCTACGTATCCAAGCGATTCTGACATTTATTTTTACATATTGTAGTTTGTTAGCGGCAAATTTGGGAAGCTATGTTTTGTGTTTTCATCTATAAAAAAAATCAGAGATGGAAAAATGTTTTTGTTGACTGAGCTTTTTTTTGTGCTTGACAAGCTGTTTCTATTGGTACTACTTTTGGGTACATTTGGCTTTTTGATTGCTCTGTATACCATCTTTTTTATTTAATTTTTTTTATGAGGTTCACCATACTGTATACACTCACCTAAAGAATTATTAGGAACACCTGTTCTATTTCTCATTAATGCAATTATCTAGTCAACCAATCACATGGCAGTTGCTTCAATGCATTTAGGGGTGTGGTCCTGGTCAAGACAATCTTCTGAACTCTAAACTGAATGTCAGAATGGGAAAGAAAGGTGATTTAAGCAATTTTGAGCGTGGCATGGTTGTTGGTGCCAGACGGGCCGGTCAGAGTATTTCACAATCTGCTCATTTACTGGGATTTTCACGCACAACCATTTCTAGGGTTTACAAAGAATGGTGTGAAAAGAGAAAAACATCCAGTATGCGGCAGTCCTGTCGGCAAAAATACCATGTGGATGCTAGAGGTCAGAGGAGAATGGGCCGACTGATTCAAGCTGATAGAAGAGCAACGTTGACTGAAATAACCACTTGTTACAACCGAGGTATGCAGCAAAGCATTTGTGAAGCGACAACACGCACAACCTTGAGGCGGATGGGCTACAACAGCAGAAGACCCCACCGGGTACCACTCATCTCCACTACAAATAGGAAAAAGAGGCTACAATTTGCACGAGCTCACCAAAATTGGACTGTTGAAGACTGGAAAAATGTTGCCTGGTCTGATGAGTCTAGATTTCTGTTGAGACATTCAAATGGTAGAGTCCGAATTTGGCGTAAACAGAATGAGAACATGTATCCATCCTCTGATGGCTACTTCCAGCAGGATAATGCACCATGTCACAAAGCTCGAATCATTTCAAATTGGTTTCTTGAACATGACAATGAGTTCACTGAACTAAAATGGCCCCCACAGTCACCAGATCTCAACCCAATAGAGCATCTTTGGGATGTGGTGGAACAGGAGCTTCGTGCCCTGGATGTGCATCCCTCAAATCTCCATCAACTGCAAGATGCTATCCTTTCAATATGGGCCAACATTTCTAAAGAATGCTATCAACACCTTGTTGAATCAATGCCACGTAGAATTAAGGCAGTTCTGAAGGCAAAAGGGGGTCCAACACTGTATTAGTATGGTGTTCCTAATAATTCTTTAGGTGAGTGTATATAGGATATGATAACTTTATTCTGCAGGCTGATATAATTATGGTGATGCAGGTTTATATCTGTTTATTTCATGTTTTGCTACTTTTTCATCCTAAAATCAAATGTTTATTAAAAAAAATTTCCTTGCATTGCCACAGCTAAGACTTAGAATATTTTTTCCGTCAACATAGCTGTGTGAGGGCTTGGTTTTGCGGGACAGGCTATAGTTTTTATTGGTATCACTCTGTGGTATATACGACAATTTGATGTCATGATTACATGATTCTTTTATAGATGGGGTAATTACAAATGCGGTGATACCAAATATGGCTACTTTCATATCTGCGTTTTTGTTGTACGGTTGTGAGATCCGGCAGGGGTTCTCAAAACTACAGCAAAACACTTCTGTTATAATAATACAACCAGCTGCATCTGTTCAGAACGGATCCGGTTGTATTTTTATCGAAAATGAAGAAACCAGATCCGGCACTAAAACTTTTGTAAGTCAATGGGCACCAGATCTGGTACCATTAATTGACATGGTTTTTGGTGCCGGATCCGGCTTCTTCAGTTTTCCATGCCGGACACAAAAACGCTGCATTTGGAACGCAGCAAACTGGAACAGAATGCATTCTGATGCACTCCATTCCGGTTTGTTCCGTTTTGTCCCCATTGTAGGAGTTTTTTTACTTGACATTTTTTTTTTTATTATTACTTTTTTCACTTTTATTTTTAAGTGTATTGTACTGTCAATTTTATTCTGACATTTTGCCTAATCAGACCCTGCCTCTGGTAGGCTTCCGTACGTGGCACACCTGGAGGCCTTTTTAAGGTCTCTGGCTGCCATGGCAACAATCGAGACCCAGCAATAGCATTTTGGTGGCTAATGGGAAAGAGAATGGAGATTACGCTCTCTGTACACCCCTTAGGATGCCGTGGTCAGTATAAGTTATAGTGAAGGAGTGTTCCTAGGAATGTCATTACTGATATTTGCTCTGTGTAAATGTGTCACTGATCGTCCGGTGAATGAAAAATGCAGCACCAAAAATTTGCCAGCAGCAGATTGCCTGGTGTAAACAGGGATCTTCTGCCAGCAGACAGTGAATCGGTATAGGGACAAATCATCGCACTACCTATCCCTTATTCCCATACAGATGGGATGATTGCTGCCCACCTCTCTTCCCAGCGATGGGCAATTATTGTGAACAAACATTTCTTGTCAGTCGGACCAGACCCCTTTCCAAATCCCTGGTTTGGGTGTGACTGCGGATAGCTGCAATATCTCACTCACAGGAGTCCAGGAAGTCCGTGAAAATATTATAGAAATGTTTAGTTTGCTCTACTGCTCTATTTTACATGAATAGTAGCTTTTTGGTAAATTTTTCCTATTCTCCTATTTTTTGGACAGAGTTTATCAAAGCACAGTCGAAGCAATATTGGAACTGAAGGAGGTCCTCCACCATTTGTGCCTTTTGGACAGGTAGGATTGCGCTTATGTGTCTCTCATATGTATAATGGAAAAATACTACTGTTTTGCTTGTGAAATAATGAACAAGTTCAGTTCAAGAGGTTTTCCAAATGTCTTCTCAGAAAAATAAAACAGATGAGATCACAGTGCGTTTACATGTAGCTGTTTTCTTTGGGTAGGGATTCACATGCCAATGGGCATAGACCAAGTGATTGTGTATATGCAGTAGTTAGTGGCTGGTTTACCTTAACCCCTTAATGACCAGGCCAGGAATGGTCTTAACCCATAAAGCCATACATGTACGGCATTTTGCGTCTGCGCAGAGGTCGCAGTAATGCCTGTACAAGCGTCACAGACGCCTGTACAGGCCGTTTTACTACCTAAAAATGCATATGCATACGCACACTAATTTCACTGCCAGTCACAGCAATACCGCTGGTGCCTCAAAGATCCAATAACAGAGCTCTGTACATTACAGAGCATTGTTATTAGTGAGGAGGCTGCTGATTTGCCAGTATCAGTGGGCTGTCGTGTCTTTGGCCGCTCCTCTCGCACCCCTTCTCCCGCGCACTCAACACAGCAGCAGCAGCCATTTCTTTTATTATGAAAAAGGACGGCGCTCGTGCCATTACCGGCTACTAATGAAGGGAAAGCATGGCAGGAACGAAGCCTCTGCTGAGCCAAGACCATGAGAGAAGTGTCAGGCTCGTGTCATACCCAAAGTCCCAACATGCCCTGCAGGCTTCTATCTGCTGCTGGGAGTTCAATGTGGAGGTTTATGAATAGAAAAACTAATAGCCAAGAGGCTAAAGAAAACCCTGTTTCTGACCCTTATGGTAAAACGTAACTTTCATTAGATTTCTCTAAGGCTGGGTTCACACCTGAGCGTATTCGATAAGCACGTTTTTATAGGGCGTTTTAGTATTTTGGAGTAGTACGCGCGTTTGTGTGATTGACCACAGAGGCATCCACTGAAAAACTGCCACAATACGCGCGACAATACGCCCCAAAGAAGCTCCTGTACTTCTTGGGGCGTAGGGCGTTTTACAGCGCGTTCATACGCGCTGTAAAACGCTCAGATGAGAACCATGCCCATAGGGAAACATTGTTTTTTGCCTGTTGTGAACCTAGCCTAACACCTAAAGAAAAAAAAGGGAATGTTTGCAGGTCGCAATATGGGCACAGGCCTAATGCTCAAGGCCCTAGTTATATGGAGAATGACTTTTATTTTAACCCCTTCCCAACCTCCACTATACATATCTATGGGAGCATTAAAGTCCCCTTGGGTGACTTAAAATAAGTGAAAAGTAATGAAAATAGGTTATGAAAACTAAAAAATGTGTAAAATTCAAATCCGCCCCTTTCCACATATCAATAACTAAAATAATCAATGAAAAATAAAGATCATTGTCACCCACAACATGCTCGTACTATTAATCGTATTTATTCCATACAGTGAACTCCATAATGGCTAAAAAATCAAAACTGTGCATTTACCGTTTTTTGTTTTTTTTTGCCTTATCTCCTAACAAAAACTGAATAAAAAAATGATCAAAAAGGCATATTCCAAAATGAGGGGTTGGGTCAGCACAACCTGCCTGTAGGTGCACATCACTATGGCGAAATACATATACAAACGGAAAATGCAAATGTGATCGCACACTACATCCAGCACTCTGCCCTCCATGCTGGACGAGACATTGGTTTATATTTTGGCCAAAGCATAGTAAGCCACTCACCGCGTCAAGGTTGTCTCATGAGTGGTCCCTAACTCTTGTTCCTACCTGTTCATGGGCCATGACAGCCACATAAAATCCAGGGAATGCAGGTCAGCATGCAAGCCAAGTACATTTTGCTTGTAACCCCGTCCGGTGCCATTACAGCTTTCATCGGATCCAGGGATGCAAGTACCAACATGCATGCTGAACCCACCATATACTTCTCCTGGAGCCAAATGGCTAATGGTAGGTTCTATACAAGCAGACTCAGTTTTATACTGACTTTAAAACCAGCCTCAAGGACAGATTAACTGGTCAGGTGTGCAATGACTCCAAGGAGATCGCCACGCCTCCAATATATACTACAAAGAAAAAAATAAGGGGTTGGGTCAGCACAACCTGCCTGTAGGTGCACATCACTATGGCGAAATACATATACAAACGGAAAATGCAAATGTGATCGCACACTACATCCAGCACTCTGCCCTCCATGCTGGATGAGACATTGTTAGGGACCACTCATGAGACAACCTTGACGCGGTGAGTGGCTTACTATGCTTTGGCCAAAATATAATCCAATGTCTCATCCAGCATGGAGGGCAGAGTGCTGGATGTAGTGTGCGATCACATTTGCATTTTCCGTTTGTATATGTATTTCGCCATAGTGATGTGCACCTACAGGCAGGTTGTGCTGACCCAACCCCTTATTTTTTTCTTTGTAGTATATATTGGAGGCGTGGCGATCTCCTTGGAGTCATTGCACACCTGACCAGTTAATCTGTCCTTGAGGCTGGTTTTAAAGTCAGTATAAAACTGAGTCTGCTTGTATAGAACCTACCATTAGCCATCTGGCTCCAGGAGAAGTATATGGTGGGTTCAGCATGCATGTTGGTACTTGCATCCCTGGATCCGATGAAAGCTGTAATGGCACCGGACGGGGTTACAAGCAAAGTGTACTTGGCTTGCATGCTGACCTGCATTCCCTGGATTTTATGTGGCTGTCATGGCCCATGAACAGGTAGGAACAAGAGTTAGGGACCACTCATGAGACAACCTTGACGCGGTGAGTGGCTTACTATGCTTTGGCCAAAATATAAACCAATGTCTCGTCCAGCATGGAGGGCAGAGTGCTGGATGTAGTGTGCGATCACATTTGCATTTTCCGTTTATATATTCCAAAATGGTATCAATAAAATTGGCCCACAAAAAACCCCAGCTATTGGGCTTGGCCACACCATCTGCCAGTTTGGCTCTGCATACAACATGGGGCCACTTCTACGTTTTTTTTTTTGTTTGTTTGTTTTTTGCAGGGCCACTTTGAGTTCCTAATCTTTCCCCTGGATTTACAACAACTAGAAAGCCACAGGTTGGAGACCCCTGCTCCAGAGTATGTTTCCACCCTCTATGAGGACTCAGAATGGTCTAACAGGCTATTTTGGGATGGTTTTTCTAAACTGGACAAGGAATGTGATATCAGCTGCCTGGACTGAAACATCTTCTTTATGAAGAAGTGTTCAATCTGGACAATGAAGCATGCAAAATTCCCATATCTTACAATGCATTTATAGAGCACACCAATATATTTGTGGTGTCTCTCTCTCTCATATTCTGTGGAATATGTCAGCGTTATAAGTGTGTAAAATAAATATATATACAATTGTACACACACACAGTAAGTTAATTTACTGAATAAATCTTGACCACTGATGACCAACTTTCATTCCTCCCTTTAGCGTTGTGCATCTGTTGCTTCAGTTGACAGCAGAGAACTTGATAGCCGAAAGACGCTGCAGGCTCCGAGTGCCACCAAATCTGTGGGGGAGAATGATGAGTTTGAAAAACAAAGGACTGCTGCCATTGCTGAAGTAGCAAAAAGCAAAGAGGTTTGTGACCCTTGTTTACTTGAGTAGTTCACCTTGACTAATGGATTGAATGAGTATGTTTTCCACGGAAACGCCATTATTCCTAATGTGTTTATGCACTCTCTGTCTCTGTTCTTTTGTCTCTTACACGGTTCCGTTTTTATAAATGAGCGTGCATATTTGCCTTACAGCGTTTGCTTCATGACTGTGACAAAGTTCAATAGTCCTGGATGGAAAAGTTTGCATAAACTAAAATTTTACTTCTATGTTGCTGATTCTGAACGTGTAGACCCCACTGTGATCAGTGAGCTGCTTAGTGATTTTCCTATAGTTCTCTCATTGAAGGCTCCATTTTATCAGTGACTTAGAGTGATAAAGAGTTACATAGAACAACCCTGAATGTAGTCTTGAATGTTTTATATACTGTATGAATGCACTTTAGATTGGGTCAAAAATCTGTTTGCAGCTTTGTAAAAAAACATGGTAAAAACAGTTGCCAAACAAGTGCCAGTTGGCCACTTTCTCGTTACTGTTGACCAAAGTGTATATAAGATGATTATATGGCACTTACTAATTTAGCCTTTCTTGAAATTCTGCACCATTTTCTATATTTTATAAGGTACACAAAGTCTATTGTACTGTCCACTCAGAGGTCTTGTCCATAAAATGGCTGCTGATGGAGGGTCATGTGACCAGGCAAATCACCTCCATTTGATGTCTCCTCCATTCAGATACATTGCCCCTGCCATCTGCATTTGTTCTGTTGGGAGTTTAGTGCAGTGTGTTTGGATAGAGGGGAGTTGCCTGGTCACATGACCCTCCATCAACAGCTATTTTATGGACAGGACCTCTGTGTGGACAGTATGAAATATGTGTACCTTATAAAATACAGAAAATGGTGCGGAATTTCAACAAAGGCTATATTAGTACGTGTCATATAATTATCTTATATACACATTGGTCAACAATAACCAGAAAGTGGCCAAGCCCTTTAAGGTTCCTGCAGAACTAGAAAGTGGCTTGGTTCCATGACTGCTGCAGCCAGTCACAGGCCTCAGTGGTCACATCTGCTTGAATGGTACATCACTGATGTGACCGTTGTGACAGCTGAGGTTTGAGATTGACCGCAGCAGTTACAGGACTAAAGCACTTTCGGTCCTACAGAGACCAAATAGCCAGGACTGGGGCAATGCCAGGACCACAGGTGAAATTTTTTATTTTTATATATTAGACACACTTTAGGTCCACAGGAGCTTTAAAGTTTTTTTTTTTAATGTGGCAAATAGCAGTGATGTTGTTAGTAGAATAATAATAATAATAATAAAAAAAATTACCTTCCAAAGTCCTCTCTGATCCAGTGCCATTCTGTCCTTTCCATGGTGTATTACTTTGGCTGCAGCTGTCAGATGCTATATACCAATTATATATACCCAACCAAAAGCCCCAATGGTACCCAGCTTCCCATTTACAAGTCCATGTATAATCTATGGAGGACATTTATCATGACTGGTGTTCCCATACACCAGTCTTGATCCTCCTGTGACTATAGTCATAGTCACTCACAATACAAACAAACATGAAACATTTTATTTAACCAAAATGTATTATTTAATGATACCTTCCCTTGCTGCTACATTTTTCATTTACAATTGTTATACGCCTTTGTAATTTTTACTTCAGTCCAAACAACATATTGCTCCTTGTATTTAGTGAGGTTTGTTCATTTTTTTATTTTTATAAATACTGTAGTCAAATACGGTACGTATTTGACTACAGTATTTATAAAAATAAAAAAACACAGTATTATTTCTTTTCGTTTATTTCAAAAATGTAAATAACGCTATACAACCTTCCTAGGTTGCAAAAATGTTACCCCTCAGCATAAACGGACATGCTGTGGATTGAAAATTCATAATGCAAGTCACTTTACGCTGGGTTTCTCTGCAGCGTGTGGATGTACCCTTACAGTGGAATGGCATGAACCAGATTGTAATTAAAGATGTTATTTCATAGGGTATACAAATGGCAGGTCTTCTACAGATTTATGGAGAATTTTTAAAATAAAAAAGTGGTATTTTAAAGATGACAACGTCATGCCTACCAAGTATTTGTCTGATTAGATACCATCCTGTCCAACAATAATGTGAGCACTTGTATTGGCTGTCCTTCTCCAAGCTCTGCTTGCTGAAAAAGGACCTGTCCGCAGGGGCGTAGCTATAGGGGGTGCAGTGGTAGCAGTCGCTACCGGGCCCAGGAGCCTGAGGGAACCCAAAGACCCTTGTGCTGCACAGGGAAGACACCGGTATTATAGAAAGCACATGCTGGTCAAGTTACACCTCTGGATGGCCTGAAGGGGTTTGGTCAAGAATTTGTGCCTCAAGCA
Source organism: Bufo bufo (assembly GCF_905171765.1). Lineage (NCBI taxonomy): Eukaryota > Metazoa > Chordata > Amphibia > Anura > Bufonidae > Bufo > Bufo bufo. The sequence goes on along the minus strand of NC_053391.1, from coordinate 527,770,778 downwards.
GTACAATTGCTATGTGCTTCCCTGGCCACAAAGCACTGAGGGGTGGGGGGGCCAAGATGAACACTTACACCAGGGCCCATGAACCTTTAGCTACACCTCTGCCTGTCACCAAAAACTGCAGTGCAATCTGCAGGCAGCATATTATAGAGCAGGAGAAGCTGAGCAGATTGATGTATAGTTTTGTGGAAAAAGATAACCCCTTGCCCATTGGACACCATCATTGACAAAGTGATCCCATTTTCTGGCTAGGTTTCTAAGCTGCAGAGACTTGGATTCAGTGTAAAAGTCCTCTGGAAGTTGCCCAGTTTAACGCTTGTGTTATTTTATATCCTGCTATATTGTTTTCCATTTGGGTTTATTGTTATGATTCAGTTCAGAGTAGCTCATAATCGTGAACATTATATAACATTGACAGGACCTAAAGAGGCAATGAGTAGGTTTCTGTTCCGTTTTATGGAAATTAACTTTTTATTTATCAGTAGGTACATTTCAATAAAGAAAAAAAAGCAACTTCCAGGGATTTATCGCACTACGAATAATAGCATACTCTTTAGGATCATTTTTATTAGGAGTTGTTGACCTTACCGCAGCCTTTCTTATCTTCAGACCAAGACGTTTGGAGGAGGCGGAAATGCTGGAAGCAATCTCAATGCCGGTGCTGGAGGGAGTCGTAATAGGGAAGTGTTCCAGAAAGAGAAGATAATCAGAAGTGAAGGTAGATCGGAAGGAGTGTATCGTGAGCTGGTAAGGTTTTACCACTGAACAAAACTTTATATAACCGGAGGAGACAAATGTATCTGCATATCCTCTCTAGTCCTTATTATTTCACTCCCCCCCCCCCCCCCCCCCCCCCAAGTTTCTTTATTTAGACTGAGCAGCGTTCTTGGCAGTTATACTGGCATCGTGAAGCCCGTTGCATCGAGCAATTGTTACATGTATTATTGTTATGGCTTGGCGTCTTAACAGACTAAAAATGCTGTCTTGTATTTGCATAGATGTCTCTTAATTTGCCTTTCAGACTGGTTGAAATTAATATAGTGCAGAACGGTTCAAATTCCCTCATGAACTGCAAGTGCTGATATTTGGGATGTAGTCACATAGAATAATCTTGCACTAGCTGCAATTTTATTACGTTGTAGCTGACTTTTTGCAGCTTTTGTTTGTGTTGGGAACTAGAGATTTTATATAGAACATATTGATCAGGATAATGGTTTAGTTTGGTTTAGATAATCTATAGTACTTTATCTGTCACTACCTTCATGAACAGCTTGAATATTCCCTGTGAATATACCTATAAACAGTATTACTTGTCTGAGGTTTGGGAGAAGCTACTTTTTGTGTGCAAGTTATTTTGTCCTACTACTCTGGTGTGGGCGACTTTTATTTCTCTTGCCTATATAGCACCAACATATTCTACAGTGCTTATACGGACAGTATCATCACTCGCTGTCCGCAGTGGAGCTCATAATCTAAATTCTCTAACATTATGTCTTGAAATATGGAAATGGGAGTACCCAGAGGAAAGTGATACAAACACGGGGAGAACATACAAACCTGCTGTAAAGCAACAATAGGTAGTTGTTTGAAGTAACTCTGTCAGCTCTCTTACAGCTTGGAATGGGGGAGAGTGCAGCACCTAGTCATTTATAGTTTTTTGTTATTTGATTCAGTAAACTTCCACATACTGCTGATTGACTGCTTTATTCATACCAATGTATATGTCGCAAATGATGAAAATGAAGCTTTGATCAAATCCCTTAGGGAAATGGTGAAAATGGAGATTTAATCAAATCCCTTAGGGAAATGATGAAAATGGAGATTTGATCAAATCCCTTAGGGAAATGATGAAAATGGAGATTTGATCAAATCCCAATGGAGATTTGATCAAATCCCTAAGGGAGATGATCAATTCACGGAAGATGTTTAAAATAACATCTCTGTGGGGTGATTTCCCTAAAGCAAGTAAGTGATTTGGTTCAAATCCCTTAACTGTTTTAGTGAAAAGATGAAATAAACAAGTAAGGAGTCCTGGGAAAAAAAGAAAGCAGTCGAAGGACCTTTGATTACCTCATAGACATGTGACCAGTAATATTGCTATGTTTCTGGTCACATGGTGATGATGTCATCAAAGGTCCTTTATCCCATAGCTCTCAGAGTTCGCCGATAAAAGGCCCTAGCGACGCCCCTGATTCTAGGTATATACTATTCTTGCAGGGGGAACACAGCCAGGCATATTTCTGTGGGGGCACACTCCTGGCCATGGGTTCAGATATAGAAAAAAATCTAACTTTGACAGAAGTTGTATCTGAAGAACAGTTTAATGAAACTATCAGGATGTTTTTGAACAAGCGGCATGATAAAGAAAAACCTTTGTGGACTTGTGAAAGGATAGAAGAAGCTATCACAGTCATTGAGCAATTTAAATTAGCACCACTACTTAAACTACAACGGACACATAAACAGTACTATTATGGAAAAATAAATACGATGTTATGGTTAAAGGTACTAAAAAATCTTTGATTTTGAAGAGAAAGTCTGACTCCAATCCAAATATCTAAACAATATTATTTCATATTATTATTATTATTATTATTATTATATTATCAAAAATATTAAACTTTTCACTAAAACAGTTAAGGGATTTTATGATCAAATCACTTACTTTCTTTAGGGAACATCATCTTCCATGAATTGATCATCTCCCTTTGATCAAATCTCTATTTTCCTCTTAGGGATTTGATCAAATCTCTATTTTCATCATTTCCCTGCGACATATATACCGTACTAGTAGAGTTTTCAGTCAGTTGGTGGGGAAACGGGGTCTGGTATAATTAAAACTTCAGGGGCAGACAGGAGTGTGATAAAATCTCTTCCTAACAAAGCTAGTACCTGCCCTGTACCTCACATGGATCCAGAGATCTTTAAATTCATTGATCTGCTTGATTTATATCAAGTTGGCAGCTCAGGGGGAGTGTATTTTCTTCTGCAGCTCAGGAGGCGTGTCCATTCTGCTACAGCTCTCTCCCTATCACAGCTCAGGGTGTAGTTGAAGAATGAAACTGAGCATGTGCAGCCTTCTCAGTGAACCGGACAAAGAAATAAGAAAAAGAACAAGCAGCAGGTGGTGCTATACAGTACATTTTATTGAATAACTCAGCAGCTATACAAAAATTTTAATTACATGCTGTAACCATACCGTTCCTTGTCATGCCTTGTATTCCGCATTTCGTTTTTTGGATCTTTGTTCTATGATCTGTTCTCTGGCGCATGCGGGCTTATCACTTTGTAACGCTGACTTTGATCTTTAGTTGCGAAGTTATGATGTGAAGATTCGCACTCAGTATATACCGCTGTGGTTTCAATTACCAGACGCGTTTCGAAACCGCACGGGTTTCTTCCCCAGTGGTTGAAAATATAAGCTCATTATATTTTCAACCACTGAGAAAGGAACTCTATAGTAAGATTTACTTTCTGAGAGACACTGCAAAGGTCTTTCCAGAAGGGATTTCGGATAGCTTGACGGGACAGGCCGAGATTTTAGCGGGATCAATGATGAATTGAGGCTCCTCCTCCTGGTCAGTGGAATCAAAGGATCTAGAAAGAGCATCTGCTTTGACGTTCTTATCTGCAGCACGAAAGTAAAGAACAAAATCAAAACTAGCAAACTGTGCAGACTGTAGGTAGGTGAGGTTCTTGTGGTCGGTATAGATCACTACAGGATGACTGGCTCCTTCCAGAAGGTATCGCCATTCCTCCAATGCCATCTTGATGGCCAACAACTCTCTGTCCCCAATCGAGTAGTTGTGCTCAGGAGCGGAGAAGGCCCTGGAGAAGAAGCCACATGTTGTCATCTTACCTGAGGGAGATCTTTGTGAAAGCACCGCCCCAGCTCCAATAGACGATGCATCCACCTCCAAGAAACATTGCTTAATGGCATAAGGACGATGAAGTACTGGAGCCACAGAGAAGACCTGTTTCAAGACTTGAAAAGCTGATTCAGCTTTAGCAGTCCAATTTTTGGGATTCGCCCCTTTACGCGTCAAGGCTGAGATGGGGGCTGTCAAAGAAGAGAAGTGTGGCACAAATTGGCGGTAGTAGTTGGCAACCCCAGGAAACGTTGAATAGCTTTTAAACCAGAAGGACAAGGCCACTTCAAAATCGCAGACAGCTTTTCAGGATCCATCTGTAGGCCAGTAGCAGATATTATGTACCTCAAAAATGGAAGCGAGGTTATTTCGAGGTTATTTCGAAGATACATTTTTCAAACTTGGCATACACACGATCATAGCCTTTGAAGGACCAAGAGTACCTGCTTCTGGTGAGTAGCCAAATCTGAAGAAGACAAGGATATCATTTAGATAAACCACACGAGAGTATACACAAGAGTAAACACAAGAGTATAACAAGTCTCTGAAAATATCGTTAACAAATTCTTGGAACACTGCAGGAGCATTGCTTAGTCCAAAGCGTAGGGTGTTGAAGGCGGTCTTCCACTCGTCCCTTTGACGAATTTGAATCAAGTTTTAGTCCCCACACAGATCTAATTTAGAGAAGATCTTAGCTCCTCTGAGGCGGTCAAACAACTCTGGAGGGAAAGGGGTATTTGTTCTTGATTGTGATTTTATTTAGACTCCTGTAATCCATGCATGGCTGTAGAGAGCAGTCTTTTTTTTCTTTACAAAGAAGAAGCCAGCGCCAGCTGGAGAAGGGGATTTCCGGATAAATCTTTAATATAATCAGACATGGCCTGTGCCTATGTAGGTGACAGAGGATAAATGCGACCACGGGAAGATGAAGAACCAGCAACCAGATCAATAGGACAATCATAGGGCCTGTGTGGAGGTAACATCTCATCCTCCTTATCGAAGACGTTGGCATAGGCATGGTATGCTGCAGAAAAATCTTCAAGATTTGGTGCTACACGAGCAGGCTGAACAGGAGAAAGACAACTACTAAGGCAGTACTGTCCCCAACGAAGCACCTCTCCAGAATTCCGATCAAGAATAGGTTCATGGGAACGGAACCATGGTAGCCCCAAAAGGAGAGGATGAGAGAGACTTCGAAGAATCAAGAACAAAATTTCTTCTGTATGAAGAGCCTTCTACCTGTAGTTTCACAGGTTCAGTAGAAAATTGTATGGACTCAGATAGAGCTCTTCCATCGACAGATGACACCATCAATGGTCTTTGCAGGCGTCGGACTGGAATACGATATTGATCCACTATGGCTTGCTGCAGGAAGTTTCCTGCCGATCCGGAATCCAGAAGAGCCGTCTCCGTGAACTGATTATCACCAAACAACAAAGTTGCCAGTAGAGTCAGGGGTGGAGAGGAATTATCTTCACCTAGGGCCGCCTCTTCAACGGACCCTAGGCTCTGGAGTTTCCCGTATTCAGGGGACAAGTACAGAGCACGTGATCAGAACCACCACAGTAGAAACAAAGTCCTTTGGCACGGCGGTGATCACGTTCCTGTTCAGTCAGCCTAACTCAGTCAACCTGTATGGGCTCAGGAACTGTAGACAACATGAAATGCAGAGGGTTAGGAGCTTGCTGAAAAGAAGATGCCAGGCGAAAAGATCTCCCCTCACGTGCCAGTTCTCTGGCATGTTTCTGGAACCATAAATCAAGTCGAATAGCCAGGGAGATGAGATCATCCAGGGTGGAAGGAACATCCCGTCCGGCCAGCTCGTCTTTAATTCTCCCACAGAGGCCCTCCCAAAAGGTGGCCACAAGTGCCTCATTATTCCAGCCGAGTTCAGAGGCTAGCTTACGGAACTGCACTGCATACCGGCCCACGGATTAGTTCGCTTGATGCAACAGCAGTAGGGAGGATGTGGCTGAGGTGGTGCGTCCGGGCTCACCAAACACCCTGCGGAAGGCTTCTAGGAAGGCCTGTTGATTCATTATAACTGGGTCGTTCCTTTCCCAGAGAGTATCAATCTAGGCCAGTGCCTCCCCAGTAAGGTGTGACATAAGAAAAGCCACTTTGGTTCGGTCCGAGGCAAATTGGTGGGGCAAGAGTTCAAAATGAACGGTGCATTGATTTATAAACCCCCGACACTGCTTAGGATGCTTAGGATCACCATTAAAGCGTGGAGGAGCTGAGAGACGAGTTCCAGATCCTGGTACGTAGTAAGATTGCGGAGCAGGAGCCGAGTTAACCGTGGCATAGGAGCTCGATGACACTGGGTTAGCAGACGTCAGGAAATTTAGACGCATATTCACATTATGTAAATAGGACAGTATTTGATCCTGCCTCTCACGCTGTTGGACCAACTCCTGGTGTAACTCGGTGAGACTGGGAGGGTTCGGATCAGTGGGGTCCATGGCCTGAGCAAACTGTTATGCAAGTGGGTGTGGACCCACTGCGTCACTGACTGGCTGTACTCTGGAAGGGCGTAACTAAGCAACTACCTGGTCTTCACTAGAGCCTCTGATGGTGAGGATAGTCTTGAGCCATTTGGGTAGTTGCCAGGTGCCACTCCAGAGCAGTCCCCGAATCAGTGGAAGCTGACCAGGGGGTCAGAGTACCCAGTGCAAGCACCGAGGGGACCTGCGTGGCCAGGAGGAACCGGGTCTGGACAGGCAGCGATCAAGAAAGGTTAGTAAGCGAAGTCCAAGGTCAGAGGCAGGCGGCAAACAGGCAAAGTCCACTAAGCAGAGTCCGGTACACAGTGAAGCAGATAAGAGAAACACCTTTGCACATGCAGCTAGACAAGCTAGAGACCATGAGTTGCTCAGGCATCTTCCTGTGGTAGGAAGTGCCTTTAAATACCTTCTGCAATCCAGCCATAGGCTGGTGAGACAGAAGGCGTGTGCTGCTTCGTAGGTGAAGAGAGACACACCTATGCAAGTCTCCAGCAGGAAGGAAACTCTGGCATGGAACACAGATACCATAGTTAAGCTGCCTGCTGCCCGCACTTGTCAGCACGGTGCATGGCGGCAGGGAAAGAGGGAGCCTGCCGCCCTTGCCTGCGGTTAGGGGCAGCAGCGCCGTCACGGACCGCTGGGCTAACAAACTGTTTGCATTGCCTTTGTACACCACAGAATATTACTTGGACATGAAGTTCCCGAATATTGCCTTTTTTTATATTTTACTTAAATTTTATTTACATCCTTATTTACAACTTTTTTTTTTTTTTTTTCCTAATGTTAAAAAGATTTCAATACAAAACATTTCTAAAACCTTTACCATATGTTCGTTCTGTGAAAATGGATATTACTTGTGTCATTTATCTAAGGACTGGGCACACAGCAAGATGACAAAGGACTAAAGAGCATTTGGAGGCCTGTTTTTCTATTGCTGGAGACCACTACGGCTGGTCGTTGAGATCTTCACTGTGACCGCAGCTGTCTAAAAACAGCACAGTCATAGCAATCTGCAGCGTCTTTCTAATCTGGTGTCTGGCCTGGAATTTGTCTAAATTGGTGTCTGGCAAGGAGTTTGTCTAGATTGGTGTCTGGTCTGAGGCCTGTCTAAATTAGCGCCTGGTCTCTGGTCTGTATAAATTGATGTCTAGGCTGGGGTTTATACTACTAGAAGGTCTGTCCTAATGGGTTTATTAGGGTGGTCTGGTCTATAGTCTATATTTAGGGTTTCTGGGATTTCTGTTTTTTGGGGGCTATAATCTGGGATTTACATTTATTTTCAGGCACCTGGTCTTCAAGGTCTGTGTGTCTATAAAGAGGGTGGTGTTTAGTTGGCATTTGTTTAGATATTTTGTCAGTGGTCTGCATTTATTTATGGAGTCTAGTCTGAGATCAGTATTAATGTTGGGGTACACTTAAGGGGACATATGTACTATTTGTGGTTTAAAGGGTCACAGAATTTTCATAAAACTTTTAATATGTCCAGGGCTCCAGATGCGACTTAGAATTGCAAAATGGCGACAAGACTTTGTAGTCTCGTCGCCATTTGCGCCTAGACCCTCAGCTGCTCTGCCTTTCACACATGAGTTAAACTGACATGGCACGCGCTGCTGTCAGCACGTGCCATGTTCTCCTCAGCAGCACAGGGGAGAAGGAGGCAGTCCCTCCCCCCTGTACCGCCGCTGCCACCAATGGACTGATAGCAGGGAGGAGGAAGGGCCACTGTGCCACCAATGAATATAGTTTATGCCTGAATAAAAACGCAGGCCTGCGGGTGCCGGCCATATCCCATACCTGGCACCCAGCCTGTATGACTGCACGCTGCGATCCGCCACTATTAACCTGTCAGGTGCGGCACCTGAGGGGTTAATTGCGGCGGATCGCAGCGCGCAGTCATAGAGGCTTGGTATGGGGATATGTATTCAGGCATAAACTATATTCATTGGTGGCACAGTGCACCTTCCCCCCCCCCCCAGTATTATAACTATCATAATCATTGGTGGCAGTGGCCACAGGGTCCCCTCCTCATTGTTGGCAGTGGCAGCTTCTGATCGGAGCCCCAGCTGTGGTTACCATGGCAGCCAGGACGCTACTGAAGCCCTGGCTGCCATAGTCTGCTCCCTGCTGCTGTGTGTACTATGCACAGGGCAGCAGGGACAGTGTGAAGTCCTATTCACCCTAATAGAGCTCTATTAGGGTGAATAGGACACAAACCAAACATAAACTGAGACTAAACTGGTTTTTGTAGCATAATATAAATATACTTTATTCAATAATTACCATAAAATATTAGATGTGATACATCGGATAAAAAAGTGGACTACACATTTGAGGACATAACACAATAAACATAACACACATCCCCCAGAGGAAGGCATTTTAGCCGAAATGCACGTCGGGGTACGTGGCTCTCCTGCGGTGGACTCTACTGGTTCATGGGTATGTTACTCCATGGGGTGTGAGGCTTTTGCATATGTTATATGTTTCTAATACACTTGGCCATTTGCCACATGTGATAGAGGGATTACTTTTTGCATTTACTTGTTGCGATCCCCTTCTTTATAGAGTCTGTGTTCACTAAAAGTGGACACAGCCACTTAAGTGACTAGCTTATATGTATGTATACATTTTTGTTTACGGCCCATTTCTAGGGTATTGATGGTTACTTTCTCCATGCTCACAGATATATGCACTTGCACTTTGATATGATCTGGGTATTTGTGTGACTTCTGTATACATTAGTGTATCCATTGTGTATTCCAGCCAATTTGGATGTTTTTTACTGTCCTCCACCTACTTGTTTAGGCTCCATTCACAAGTCCGTAACGAGTTTTGCGGATCCACGGATCCGCAAAACACGGAAAGGCGGCAATGTGCGTTCCGCATTTTGCGGACCACACATTACCGGCATTAATAGAATATGCCTATTCTAGTCCGCAATTGCGGACAAGAATACGAAATTTTTTATTTTTTTTGTCAACAGAAATGCGGACCCGGAAGTGCGGGTCCACATTTCCGGAGCCGGGCCGCACATCGTGCCACCCCATAGAAATGAATGAGTCTACAATTCCGTTCCACAGAATGCGAAACGAAATTGCGGACGTGTGAATGGACCCTTATTGTGTTATGTCCCCTCAGGTGTAGTCCACTTTTTTATCCGATGTATCACATCTAATATTTTATGGTAATTATAGAATAAAGTATATTTATATTGTGCTACAAAAACCCGTTTAGTCTCAGTTTATCTTTGGTTTGTGTATGTTGTTGTACACTGAGTGGGTATGTTATTTTAGGGTGTTCTTCCCACATAGGATCATTATATGTGAATGTAGATCTATGTGCATTTTGTGACCAATATTGTTTAATCATTAGGGTGAATAGGACAAGGGATGAAAAGATCCCAGGTTCTAGCCCCTAAACGGGGTAAATAGTTATTAAATAAAAAGTAAATAAAAAAAGGTTTAAAACAAACAAACACCAGAATATTAAGTTTAAATCACCCCCTTTCCAAATTTTACATATAAAATATATAAACAATAAATAAATATTACATATCGCCACACCCAAAAAAGTGCGAAATATTAAAATATTTAAAAATATCTCCTATGCAGTGAACGGCGTAACAGAAAAAAAAATTTAAAACTTGCAATTTGCCATTTTTTTGTCACCTTGTCCCGACAAAAATTCGGTTTGGACTGTTCTATTATGGTCCAGACGTTCCATAAAATGTGGAATGCATGCAGCTTTTTTGGTGTTTTATTTTTTTCACGTGGTATTGAGTATCGCAATACTTTTTTATGGTATCGAAATAGAGTAAAAATTTTGGTATCGTGACAACCCTAGGTAAGACGTATTTATATATTTTTTTTTTATTATACCGTGATTATATGTATTTTAAATTTGGCTGCTAAATTTTTCAGGTTAGGAGCCAATGGCTCCTTGATATTTTTTTTTACTTTGGAGCCCTGATGTTATAGAGACATTAAAAGCTTTGTTCAGTGGGAGTCTGAGTGCTGAGACCTCCCACGATCGCTAGAGCGAGGAGAGAGAGGTACTTGCATAGCATACTCTCTTTACTAGCTGCGTGGAGAAGGAATTGACTATGCTGCCTATAGATGTTTGTTGAAATGTAAGGAGTGAACTTGTAGAGAGAGAAATAGGCTTTTTTTTTTTTATATGACAATACAAAGTTTCTTATTTTCACCTGTACTAGTGATTTTGCAACGTTCATTGAAAGTACAGTGACTGTTAAAAGGGAAACTTTTTTTTCCATAAATTAATAGTATAAGTGAATATAATATAATCTTATTACACAAAATGCCTATTTCTACCCCCTGCCTTCTCATTAACTGACTATAACATTTTATAACCGAAATACTCCTCAATAACAATGAGAAAATCATATGCGAGCGCCGACTCAATAGATCCGATAAACAAGAACACACATGTACATAAATGACAGAATATTTTATTAATTAGTCACATAAAGGACAATAAATAGACAATAGTAATAAGTAACAGCAGTAATGTGGCGGCACTGCAGATCAGCGCCCCACCAAGGTATCACAAAAATCGATGTATCCCCTAAGTACACCTCTCCTGATGGCCTGAGTCAGCTGAATAGCTAAATCGAGATGAACTCTCATCCACAGGCCAGAGGGAAACGTGGGCTTAAATGACAATGCAAGTGTTAGCATGCCAGCCGAACCATGAGAGTTAACCACCTCCGGACCGCTGTACGCAGATTCGCGTTCCGGAGGTGGCAGCGCTGCGCACAATCACGCATATACGCGTCATCTCGCGAGACGCGAGATTTCGCTCAAAGCCGGCCCGCGCATGCGCATCGCGGGCCGGCAAAATTCAAAGAAGAAGTTCGTCACCAGCCTGCCAGCAACGATCATTGGCTGGCAGGCTGGCGATTTTCAAAAAATCCAATCAAAAGTCATATAACAGATCATATTAGTAAATATGATCTGTTATATGGCTTGTCTGCTTCTCTGCTGGTCCTTTTCGTCGGTTGGATCCAGCAGAGAAGCAGACTGAACTGTGAGTACACCAAACACTTCACTGTAGCCCCTGATCACCCCCCTGCACCCCAATTAACCCTTTGATCACCCCTTTGATCGCCCCTGTCAATCACTAGTGAAAGAAAAAAAAGTGATCAGTGTAAACTGTCACTTTTTTTTTTTCACTGGTATTGGCTGTTAGGTTTTAGGGATAGTTTAGGCCCCTTGGTTAGGTAGTTAGCGTCAGTTAGCGCCCACCCCACCGCACCGCAGTCACTTTTATTCGCTGAATAGCGTATCGCTAATCAGCATTTGTACTTTTATAGTATCTGTAAGTGATCAAAACTGATCACGGTCAGATCTATAATAGTATTAGTGTCACTTTAGTTCGCCCTCCACCCAAAACGCAGTGTTTGCCCGATCAGGCCTGATCGGTCGCCCACACGTGCGTTCACCCACGCCCGCCCCACCGCAGTGACAAAAAATATATATTTTTTGATCACTGCACATTCATTTTACACGCACTGCGGCGATAAAAAAATCTGTTTTGATATTTTTTATCAACCGCAGCGGCCTCCGGTACTTCGCTAGCCTCCCCTTTGTAAGACAGGCTTGCTTTTTTTCTTGGGTAGTCTCAGGGAATACCCCTAAATTGAGTAGTCCAAAATGTCAAACAGGGGGTATTCTTCTGAAGAGGCCTACAGGATTCTGACCCAGTCGGATGAGGAGTGGGAACCCTCATCTGATGAATCTAGCGGGTCAGAATATGAACCTGTGGAAAGCAGTGGCTCTCTGACCCAAAGTTCGGACGAGGAGGTGGAGGTCCCTGGCAGCACCAGGCGTACCCGGCCCCGTGTCGCTAGACCACAGGTTATGCAGGATCCGCTTCAAGAGCAGCAGAGTGGGGCTGTCGCTGCCAGATCACGTGGTGAGGCATACACCAGCAGCGCAGCCCTCCCTGGACCTAGTACCAGCACTGCCGTACAACATGGTGACGAGGCGAGCACCAGAAGGGCAGTTGAAGCTGGTACGGTGGCACGTGCACTAGTTACCCCGTCGCAGCCACCGCACAGACAGGCCCGTAGAGCCCCTAGAATCCCTGAGGTGCTGGCAAACCCTGATTGGCAGTCACCAACTTCAGCCGCACCAGTAGTTCCCCCTTTCACCGCCCAGTCTGGAGTTCGGGTTGAGACGGCTCAAATCGGTTCGGCCCTGGGATTTTTTGAGCTGTTCTTGACTGCGGAGCTCTTGGACTTAGTCGTGGCAGAGACCAACCAGTATGCCACACAATTTATATCCGCCAACCCGGGAAGCTTTTATGCCCAGCCTTTCCGGTGGAAACCAGTCCAATTTTCCGAACTTAAAATTTTTTTGGGCCTTCTCCTTAACATGGGCCTGACAAAAAAGCATGAATTGCGGTCATATTGGTCAACGCACCCGATTCATCACATGCCCATGTTCTCTGCTGCTATGTCCAGGGCACGATTTGAGGCCATCCTCCGTTTCCTGCATTTTAGCGACAACACCACCTCCCGTCCCAGAGGCCACCCAGCTTTTGACCGGCTCCACAAAATTCAGCCCCTCATAGACCATTTCAACCAGAAATTTGCAGATTTGTATACCCCCGAGCAAAACATCTGCGTAGACGAGTCCCTAATACATTTTACCGGGCGCCTTGGCTTCAAACAGTACATCCCAAGCAAGCGTGCCCGGTATGGGGTCAAATTGTATAAGCTCTGTGAAAGGGCCACAGGCTATACCCACAAATTTCGGATCTATGAGGGAAAAGATCAGACCCTGGAGCCGGTCGGTTGCCCTGACTACCTGGGGAGCAGTGGGAAGACAGTCTGGGACTTGGTGTCACCCTTATTCGGCAAGGGGTACCATCTTTATGTGGACAATTTTTACACAAGTGTGGCCCTCTTTAGGCATTTGTTTCTAGAACGGATTTGCGCCTGTGGCACCGCGCGAACTAGTCGCGTGGGCTTCCCCCAACGGCTTGTAACCACCCGTCTTGCAAGGGGGGAGAGGGCTGCCTTGTGTAACGAAGAACTGCTCGCGGTGAAATGGAGAGACAAGCGTGACGTTTACATGCTCTCCTCCATTCACGCAGACACGACAATCCAAATTGAGCGAGCAACCCGTGTCATTGAAAAGCCCCTCTGTGTCCACGACTATAATGCGCTCATGGGAGGGGTGGACTTCAATGACCAGATGTTGTCTCCGTATTTAGTTTCCCGCAGAACCAGACGCTGGTATAAGAAGGTGTCTGTATATTTAATTCAATTGGCGCTGTACAATAGTTTTGTTCTCTACAGTAAGGCTGGGAGAACACGATCTTTCCTCAAATTCCAGGAAGAGATCATCGAGAACCTCCTTTACCCAGGAGGTTCCGTGGCCCCATCCACCAGTGTAGTTAGCCGTCTACACGAGCGACATTTCCCCAGTGTCGTTCCTGGTACCTCAACCCAACCGTCACCCGGAAAAAGATGTCGTGTCTGTAGTAGGAGTGGAATAAGGCGTGACACCCGCTATTTCTGTCCTGACTGTCCTGACCACCCTGCCCTATGCTTTGGTGAGTGTTTCCGGAAGTACCACACACAGGTACACCTAGCATAGGGATTGCATCTTACAGGACAGGCACACAGGGCTATTAGGGCCCTTTTACTCTCAGCTGCTGCAAACCTCTCCTTTCACCTGGGATAAAGTGCATAACGTACTTCGCCACATCTTTGGGCGATTTGCGCTTTGCACATTGTCCCATGGGGAAGGAGAGGTTTGTTCTATAAAGGTAAAAAAAACTAAACAAAAAAAAAATTACCGGTAAGTAAAAAAGTTTAAAAAAGTTAATATGTTCTGTTCTAAAGTTAATAAAGTTATTGCTTTGCGGCCTGGTTTTTTCTTTTTTGTTTTGTTTTTTTTACCTTCCAGGTGGACCAACCGATCGACCAGCTGCAGCACTGATGTGCATTCGGACAGAAGCATTGCGCTGCTGTCAGATTACACGCAAGTCGGTGTATGCGGCGCTGCAAGACGAGATTTCTCCTCTGCAGTAAAAGATATGTTTGCCGAGGCATATGAGCTGAGGAGGTGGCGGTGTTCATATACTTTGGCAAACACTTTGTATATATAAAAAAAAAATCCCGGCAATGATTTATTCATCCACATCGATTGATGTGAATGGAGAAATCTGGTTTGCCAGGGCATACGAGCTGAAGTGGGTATGGATGTTGGGCGGAGCTCCTATGTCCTGGCAGACGCCTTTCCCCTCCTTTTTCTTTTTTTGGCAGAGATTTTTTTATCCACATTGATCGATGCGAATGAAGAAATCTGTGCCATTCATTTTTTTCTTTCAGCCCAGAGGCTGAACGAAAAAAAAAAATCTCATTTCCCGTATGCTCAATATAAGGAGAATAGCAGAAACTCCTAATGCTGGGCATACATGTAATGATTGCGGAGACCCTCAAATGCCAGGGCAGTACAAACACCCCACAAATAACACCATTTTGGAAAGAAGACACCCCAAGGTATTCGCTGAGGGGCATATTGAGTCCATGAAAGATTGAAATTTTTGTCCCAAGTTAGCGGAAAGGGAGACTTTGTGAGAACAAAATCAAAAAAATCAATTTCCGCTAACTTGTGCCAAAAAATTTTTTTTTCAATGAACTCGCCATGCCCCTCATTGAATACCTTGGGGTGTCTTCTTTCCAAAATGGGGTCACATGTGGGGTATTTATACTGCCCTGGCATTTTAGGGGCCCCAAAGCGTGAGAAGAAGTCTGGTATCCAAATGTCTAAAAATGCCCTCCTAAAAGGAATTTGGGCCCCTTTGCCCACCTAGGCTGCAAAAAAGTGTCACACATCTGGTATCTCTGTATTCAGGAGAAGTTGAGGAATGTGTTTTGGGGTGTCTTTTTACATATACACATGCTGGGTGAGATAAATATCTTGGTCAAATGCCAACTTTGTATAAAAAAATGGGAAAAGTTGTCTTTTGCCAAGATATTTCTCTCACCCAGCATGGGTATATGTAAAATGACACCACAAAACACATTCCCCACCTTCTCCTGAGTACGGAGATACCAGATGTGTGACACTTTTTTGCAGCCTAGGTGGGCAAAGGGGCCCACATTCCAAAGAGCACCTTTCGGATTTCACAGGTCATTTTTTACAGAATTTGATTTCAAACTCCTTACCACACATTTGGGCCCCTAGAATGCCAGGGCAGTATAACTACCCCACAAGTGACCCCATTTTGGAAAGAAGACACCCCAAGGTATTCCGTGAGGGGCATGGCTAGTTCCTAGAATCTTTTATTTTTTGTCACAAGTTAGTGGAAAATGATGATTTTTTTTTTATTTATTTTTTTTCATACAAAGTCTCATATTCCACTAACTTGTGACAAAAAATAAAAACTTCCATGAACTCACTATGCCCATCAGCGAATACCTTGGGGGCGTCGACTATAACATTTTACTGATTCTACATGTATTGATAAAGTCCCTACACATCAGGCAGAGTTGTGACAGATTTTCACTGAGTTCAGGTTGCAGCTGCTGCCCATACATGTCTATGAAGGGGAGAGGGTGAGGCAGAGGAAACTGCTGCAGAAAAAAGGGGCAGATATACACCTAGAGACTTTGCTTCTACTTTTAGTAAGTGTTCTGCTATCTATCCCCAGTGCTGAATTCACAAGGACACTGCTCATTAATTACTGTATGTATAATGACCTCCATGCACCTGTGTGTGAGATATAGGGAAGCAGGACTTTCTCTTCTTTTTGTGTGTAGTATATGGGAGACATCTTGGCAGCTAGCAATCTTTGCCCCTTCTGGGTAAAATGACAACTAGAGATTGAACTGGCAGAAGTGAAGACAAACAAATAGTCACATAATTTCCAGCAACACTGCTACTCCTGATGTACACAAACAATTGCTCATTCTGAAAGGTTATTTGACCAGTCACGTCTGTCTTGTTATGAAGGGGGTCCGAGCATCACACATGTAGTTGTGTCATGTTGTTGATGCAGCATTATTCCTTATATGAATTTCATTAGAGGAAACGTGTTGGTGCATTAATGACCGATATCAGCACTGTTTTTTGGGTCAGTTAGATGCAAGACGCCTACTGATTAGTGTCTTATTGACCTTATATCACGTTTTGGGCAACTCATTTAAATAATAGCAGTCTTTACTAGCTGCATAGTTCGTAAAGATTTGATGTGCAGTATTTTTACAATATACGACCATTATTTTCTAACTGTAAGTGAAATATAACTTTATTGATCTGTACCTCAGGAGCGAAATATTATTTTTCCCAAATTGTAGCTGCATTGTAAGTGCTGCACGACAATGCTGATAATGTTTCGATTGGACACGTTAACAAAACACCATGTAATGCTTAGCCTGTACATTTCTGGAATAGATTTTCTGTTCTAATTATCTTTTTTGTTTCTCAGTCATTTGATCCCAGTAGCTTTTTGCTAGATATGATTTGTCACTCAGTAATATAATTGCATTTGAAAATTGCTCTAGCCCTAACCAACTAAATAAGCGTTTTTGTAGTGCAAGAAAATATATGGCACTGAAGACTGCAAGATCAATATAACATTTCCCCTTTAATGTGCAAATTTGTAGAGCGACAGTAAATCTTTTTTTTTTTTTTTTTTTTTTTTTTTTAAGGCCATGTGCTGATTATTTTGATGCCATTTCATGTTTTCGATAAAAAGTCTGCATTTCTGTACAGAATTGTCATGTACGTTGCTTGAATGCTCGATTTTCCTGTTTCTTGAGAAAGCCTTCATGTTTTATCAGTGCACCATCCCATTAAATAAATTATCTTGTTTTGGAGATTTTGTGTTTTGATTCCTTGATTAATGGGGAAATCACTAAGTTGAATGCGATTACAGCATTGAGGAAAATCTTGCACAGGAGTAGAAAATGAGATCTCGCTTGTTCCTGACATCCATATGTCTCTTCCTTTTAATAAAGGTTGACGAGAAGGCTCTGAGACACATCACAGAGATGGGCTTCAGTAAAGAAGCAGCCAGACAGGCACTCATGGACTTCAGCAACAATTTGGAGGCAGCTTTAAATTTCCTTCTTGCTGGCAGCAAACCAAAGCCTGTTCAAGGGCCACCACCCCGAGGTATATATATCACTGATCATAACTAATGGCTGATGTCTAGATGTTGTAGATTCTTTGGATTATACATTTTTTCTGCGATGATTTTAATATAATAATAAAAGGCTTAATTCTAGCTATGAACCATATACCTATTTCTTTACGTTGCTTGTATTGCGCAAGTTTCTTATTCATAATTTCTAAACTCGTTGCACCTATAGTGTTTTGTTGTTGCTGTTTCTTTAACCTCAAGGCTTTAATGAGTGAGTTATAACTCAACTACTTACCAGTAAACCAATAAATAATTGTATTAATTGTGGTAATTATTTGCATATAAATTTATTCTGCTCAGGAGAATAGACAGTATTTTATCTTAGTGTTTTACTGTAAATTACAAAGATTTGATGGGCACAATGCACAGCTGACATCCCACCGCTTCAGCCGGAACCAGATATAAATCAGGCCCTGGCTGTTTAACTCCCTTAGGGCTCTTTCACACTTGCGTTCTTGTCTTCCGGCATAGAGTTCCGTCGTCGGGGCTCTATGCCGGAAGAATCCTGATCAGGATTATCCCCATGCATTCTGAATGGAGAGAAATCCGTTCAGGATGTCTTCAGTTCCGGACCGGAACGTTTTTTGGCCGGAGAAAATACTGCAGCATGCTGCGCTTTTTGCTCCGGCCAAAAATCCGGAACACTTGCCGCAAGGCCGGATTTGGAATTAATGCCCATTGGAAGGCATTGATCCGGATCCGGCCTTAAGCTAAACGTCGTTTCGGCGCATTGCCGGACCCGACATTTAGCTTTTTCTGAATAGTGTCCCGGCAGCCATGGTAACCAAAGTCCTGGCAGCCATGGTAAAGTGTAGTGGGGAGCGGGAGAGCAGTATACTTACCGTCCGTGCAGCTCCCCGGGCGCTCCAGAGTGACGTCAGGGCGCCCCAAGCGCATGGATCATGTGATCGCATGGATCACGTCATCCATGCGCATGGGGCGCTCTGACGTCATTCTGGAGCGCCCCGGGAGCCGCACGGACTGTAAGTATACAGCTCCCCACTACTACTATGGCAGCCAGGACTTTAATAGCGTCCTGGGTGCCATAGTAACACTGAAAGCATTTGGAAGACGGTTCCGTCTTCAAATGCTTTCAGTACACTTGCGTTTTTCCGGATCCGGAGTGTAATTCCGGCAAGTGGAGTACACGCCGGATCCGGACAACGCAAGTGTGAAAGAGGCCTTAGGTAGATGCACATTCAGTAAGGGCTGCAGCATCTTTGTGATGAGATATAGCCTTGGGGAACCCTCTGTCACCATATTATTGCCCCTGCAATATGATTTCAGATTTGCATTGTCTTGCCATTAATCCCCCAGGCCTGCCATGGTTAATGGTAAATTTATCATCCAGCATGACCCACTGCAATACATTTGGTGCATGTCTAGACATCCTGTCTAAGTTTATGCCATCTACAGGATTAATAAGTATGTCCAAAGTCCTTTAAGGGTACTTTCACACTTGCGTTTTTCTTTTCTGGCATAGAGGTCCTTCCTAGGGGCTCTATACATACTATAGAACTGATCAGTTTTATCCTAATGCATTCTGAATAGAGAGCATTCCGTTCAGGATGTCTTCAGTTCAGTCTTTTTGACTGATCAGGCAAAAGATAAAACTGCAGCATACTATGGTTTTATCTCCGGCCCAAAAAACTGAAGACTTGCCTGAATGCCGGATCTGGCATTTTTTCCCATAGGAATGTATTAGTGCCGGTAAAAATGTGAAAAAAAATCGAAATGGATCCGTTTGTCCGTATGACAGACGGATCCGTTCTTGCAATGCATTTGTAAGACGGATCAGGATCCTGATCAGTCCTAAAATGCAATCAGTTGGCATACGTTTTGCGACAGAACTGCCTGCCGGATTCCTCTGCCGCAAGTGTCAAATTAGCCTAAGAAAAAAAAATTTTTAATGTTTGTATGGTGGCAGAATTAATAATGAAAAGCTACAACTACAAACATTTATTAAAAAGTTGTGACTCTTTGAATGTGGCGACACAAATGCAAAATGCCATTATTGTGCAAAAATTCTTCTGTAATTTTTTATTTGTTTTTCAGAGGTTCACAATGCAGTCCAACTGTGCAAGGCCTCAAAATGATGCCATTAAAGTGATTTTCCAAGACTTTTATACTGATGACCTATCCTCTGGATCTGATCGTGGGGGTCTGACACCTGGGACCCCTGCCTATCAGTCGTTTGGGAAGGCACCATTGGTTGCAGTAGCACCGTGGCCTTCTCTCAGCTCACCAAGCACAATGCCATACATTGTATAGCGCCTGTGCTTGGTATCACGCTTAGCCTCATTCACTTTGATGGGGCTGAGCTGCTCCTAGGCCATGTGACCGATGAACGTAATATCACATGGCCTAAGCTAAGCTGTGATGAGGCTTACTGGCACTAATGTAATGGTGTCAGACCCCCATCAGTCAGATACTGATGACCTATCTAGAGGGTAGGTTATCAGTATAAAAGTCTTGGAAAACCCCTGTTAAAAATACAACTTGTCACGCATAATAAAGGTGTCATGGTTGTGTGGCCAGATAAATCAAAACAAAATGGAAAAAATGCTGCCTTCTACAGGCCCAAAATGTATAGCATCTTTCAGTGGTTAAAATTGTTACCTTTTTGTACTTTATTTTTGTGGCCTTTTCAGAGATTTACTGGACACATCTCCATTCACATCCTAACCACTGCTATCATCTAGACTGAAAAATCTGAATCCTGAGTAAGGCCTCATGCACACGGCCGTTGTTTTGGTCCGCATCCGAGCCGCCATTTTGGCGCCTCGGATGCGGACCCATTGACTTCAATGGGGCCGCAAAAGATGCGGACAGTACTCCGTGTGCTGTCTGCATCCGTTGCTCTGTTCCGTGGCCCCGCTAAAAAAATATAACTTGTCCTATTCTTGTCCGCACTTTGCGGACAAGAATAGGCATTTATTTTGAAGGCTGTCTGTGCCGTTCCGCAAATTGCGGCACGGACGCTATCCGTGTTTTGCGGACTGCAAAACACACCACGGTCGTGTGCATGAGGCCTAACTGCGTTATAGGCAAAGTACAAGCCGAGACAGAGAAACTTTTTTTTGCAGGCCAGCTTCAACGTCCCCAGATATTCTTTTTTGATTGTGAATTAAATGCAAAATACAACTGAATGTAATAATTTGGTTTTTAATATGTAAAATGTCCTATGGACAGGTAAAGGAAAAGGTCGAGGAAGAACACGAGCAGAAGCTGACGATGAAGTATCTAATGCTAGACCTTCTGCACCTAGTACACTGTTTGACTTTCTGGAGTCCAAAATGGGTACTTTTTCACTCGAAGGTGAGAGGCACATTTATTTGATAATTTTATGTAAAAGCTGGTGATGTACTTAAAAAATAAAATTGTCATTTAATTGAATCATAATTTTACATGTTTATATTTAAGTAAGAAGCAGTTATCACTAATTCTCGTCATGTCTTGTAATGAATTTTTAAATCTTGCTAAAAAAATAATAATAATTCTTATAGTTTACAATAAAGGGGTCCAACAGCACCAGACAACCATGACTATTTCTTTAAATATTCGGCAGAGCTCTCATGAAACAATCTGCCCGATCATAAGAGAGCACAGTCCTCTCCATCTGCTTCCACTAATCTCTAAACTTTTATATTCTTTTACACTTCTTTTAGAGGTCTTGTGTGTCTTCCGAAAAGGATGCATATGTAAGGAGAAGTATTAGAAGTTCTCGCTCAGGTAGCACCCCTATCACTCAAACAGAGAGTTGTATTTTGTAGAGTACCACAACCCTTATATCCAGGTGCAAGGGTACCAACTTACACACCCTACCAATGTATCTCCTAGCATCTCAGTGGCATATCAAAAATGTATGGGGTTATCTGAGAATGAACTATTGATGACCTCTCCTCAGGATAGATAATATCTGATCCTGGGTGTATGTTGATAAGCTGCTAGGGGGTGATGTGTTGAGATGTAACCTGTAACCTCATGTCTATTGGTTACATGGCCTTCCTGCAACTGAAGTAAAGGTGTCTGAGACGGAAAACCAAGCACGGGTGCTATGCAGTGGACAATGTTTTGCTTGGTGTACACAGAAGCAGCAGTTGTCTGAGTACCGTAGCCGCTTGACACCGTTGATCAATGGGGCTGCCCAGTGTCATTCTGCCTCCGATCAGATATTGATGACCTATTCTGAGTATAGGTGATCAGTTTGAGGGTCCCAGGCAACTCATTTAAGCATAAATGCTTAGAGAACAGAATCCTTTGACACATGCATTATACATTTGCTCATGTGGTTTTCATTAAAGAGTGTTTTTTTGTTGTTTAATTAAGTACCATTACCTGCGAGGTATGCTCTGCGAAAGCTGCCATTGTTGAGTTTTTATTTTATTTTTTTCAAATATCCCTCGCTTGCCCTGCTGTATGCTCCTGCAGTTTTTGCACCCAGTATGTTAATACTGAGCATCGGTACAGGGAGTAGGAGACACCAGGGTTTCTCAGTGGACATCTCCTTCTCCCCGACTGTGCCGTGGTCCAATCGTAGCCGAGAGCATCACAGCCAGGGAGAAGGTGAGCTATTTTTTTTCTCCCTGGCTGTGACGCGCTCCGCTGCGTTTGGACCACGGCACAGACGTCAACTATTATTCTAATATGAATGTTGTTGTAGGACATGTTCAATACAATCTATAATGACTGAAGTCACTTAGTTCTGTTAATTTTTGAGTTTTTCAAGTTAAGAGACAATTCTCCCTCAAGATTTTATTTGCTATTTGGCTATGTATTTTTTAACATAGAAACGAGATTGTGGGCTCTCACTACACTTGAACATAAGAAGTACAGTTATACCGTCATAAAGCCAGTACATTTCATTGTATAGGTAATTGTGACGGCTCCTTCTCTTCCCATGATTGCAAAGTATTTTTAAAGGATGTATAGCTCCTGTGTATAATGAATTGATTGGATTTATTGTCAGCTAGTAGGGGGGTTTGATTTTTTTTATTGTGACAACTTATATTTTAATAAGTTTAACGACTCTTTGGTTTGGACTTGTACATCTCTTTAGAGTTATGTCAGATGAGACTGTAGCCTGTTTTTAATTTAATCTGTTTTCTTGGCACTTCCACTTAAGTACTAGATACCCCAATGAAACATGTAAACGTCATATTTTGAATATGCATTATTAAAAATTAGGTTAGAATTGTGATTCTGGATTTTGCAAAGCCCTCTTCATTCACTACACAGATTAAAGGGAACCTGTCATCCCTATTATGCTACCCTCACTGAGCGTTTCTAAATGTTCATTGTGTTACCCTAAACATATAAATTACACTTTAAATTTCATTTGCAGACGAATTCAATAAGTATTATGCATTTTTGTACTTCCCGCCTTTTATGAAAATTAACATAAAAGAGTCATATCTTGTGTGACCAGAGAAGAGTCAGATTTTTAAGCTCGGAGTCATCTCAGGTTAATTTGCATATGTATCAAATCTGTTTTTTTACACAATAAAAGCACACAGAGCTATGGGGACTGGGTATTGCGGATGTGCTAGCGGCCATCTAGCAACCCATGTCCTCAGCTCTATACACAAAATCCCGGGGACAGGTTCCTAAGGACAGCTCACCTCACTTTACTGCTCATGCACCATTCTGCTCTACTCCCACCGTAACAGAACTGAGCAACAGAAGCATTTCTGATTTTGTAGTGTTTCCCACCCTTGAGATTGTCACTGACAAGTCCCAAACTAAGGGACTACACCTCGCTTGTCTGTCAAATTCAAAATACTTCAAAAGTCCTTTTCTATATTTTATAATGTTTCAATATTTGAGTAGTTCCCTATTTGCCATGTCTAAGTTCCTTATAAATGTTACAAAACAGAATTAAAGGTAACAGACTACCGGGGTCATTTATTAAGACTGTTCTTAATAAGCCCCTGCGCTGGTGGTGGAACCCTCCGTAAGTTTTGTAGAGGCGCCGGTCTTAATGTAAGCAAACTTTCTTGCTGTCTTACATTTAGACCATTTTCTACGACTAAAACAGGCGTAGAAAATGATGAATGAGACGGGCCTTTTTTAGACCTGGCGTGAGCGGGGAAAAGATGTAGATTGCGGTGCAAATAACCTTTGTGTTGCAATCTGTGCCAGAAATACGCCCATTATAGTAAATGACCCCCTATATTTCTTAATTCAACGTCTTTCCTTACAATCATGCTCTTCATGACTCATAGATGTTATATTAGCCAAAGACCTTTAAGCATGTTGCTAGAGTGCCCGAGCAGGTGTAAGCGTAATCATAGAGAATTACTGTACTTGATTAGTGAAAGGAATTTCAAGAGGAGATCCTATCTCTAGAGTTGTGCATGATCATGGTGCATACATAGGCTTGTAGGATAGCAGCAAGAGAAATGAAAGCTTTGGATCTGCCCGGAGCTTTAACACTCATATAAAAGCTGTTTTGCACTAATCTATGTGTTTTGGATTTATAGCTGAAGATTTCAGAGATTCTTTAGGATGTTCCTAATCTCGCTTTATGAAATCTAAAGGGAACTTTAGCCATTATTTTGTTTTATTTTTTAAGAAAGAGTCATTTTCCTAATCGTTGTGGGAGTAAAGCCACGCTGTGTACAGCCGTAAGGCGAGTGAGTTGGTAAATAGTTTTTTTCCAAGTACATTATTAGTGCCTCAATATACACATTGTCTACAGAATATAATTACTGCTGTGGACGTTCAAATTATAGCATCTAAGTGTTAAGCACTGTCTGGCTGTGTTCTTTGTGAGATTAGTTTGCCAGTCAATTTGTAGGAGTTTTTTCCCAAAACTATTATTGACAGTCATGCCTGTGTGCAAAATATTCTGGCTGATAGATTGTTACGGCTCGTTAATGAAATGCAAACCTCTTCTACAGCTTTATTACCACATAAACTGTGAGCTGCAAGGCAAGGAAAATGTCAGGACTGATGAATATATTACTACTCACTTGGAGTGTTATATGTACAGTACCTGGAATATATATTTCGGTTTACTTGCTGGAAGCTTTCATGTGTCACTTATTGTAGACAAATGTATGAGCTTTACTATATACTGCGGGGAAGTGTTTAGTTTAAGCACCATTGCACAATACATTAAGCCACCTGTAACCTAACAGCAACATTAAATGTGTCTGTGCTGATTGTTACTGGTTTTAATTAGAAAAAATAGATAATAAGGGCTGCACATCCCTAATCTGGATAAGCAGCTGAGGTATAGGGATACTAGCCAAAGTATACTTAAAATGTAAAAAATAATGTAATATTGCTGCCTCGGTGCTAAATTGAAAATCCAGCCCCCCCCCCCCCCCCCCCCCATATCTCTCTCTCTCTCTCTCTCTCTCTCTCTATCTATATATATATATATATATATATATATATATATATATAGAAGAAAAATGTGGCAGCACCAATTCTCAATATGAACAGCGGGTGCTATGTCCAAGGGTGTCGCTGCTTACCCACAAATGTAGATGGAAACGGACAGCACATCCAGTAGAAAAAAATAATAATTTATTGGACCACAGTGGCACAGTGAGGCGACGTTTCAGCTCAAAACACAGAGCCTTTCTCAAGCAACAAACACAAGTGAAATACATAGTATAAATAGATGTACAAAATTAGGGGGTGGAGAAATCAATGAATACAAGCAATTAAGTAAAAATGAATATAACAATCAATATACATGATTATTAAGTGGAAACAATACAGGAAATTCTTATAATAAGGATTGTGATACATGATTGTGTATATCAATTACAAAAATACAATATAATATAACATAATCAAAATACAGGTATAAGTGGCGCCAATGTGAATCAGCTGCTTTACATAAATTTCATTACATTAATTAAAAAACAGGAGGAGCCAGAGATACAGATGGTGACATACCATATAGAGTCAGCGTACTCCCACATGTCGGCAATGGCCAAAGTTGGCGTCTAGCTCTAGAGAGTGCGCAGGCGTCAGGGTACGTCTCCGCAAAATCGCGTCATGCTACGTCTAAGGTAAGCGTCTCACGTCACACCCCACCAATCGGACGCAGCAAGATCGATCTAGTCTATCCACTCTCCAGTGCGCATGCTCATAAGGGTTCATGTACAGACGCGCCATCTTAGATGCTGGAAAGGTTACCCATAGTTGCTTAATTCATATAATACATGGCTCACGGGAGGCAACTAGAGGAAACCATACATCCCTGTCAAGGGAGCATAGCATCCACATACTGGGCATGCAATATGAGCCCGACCGGCACTGTCGTGTCGGTCGTGCATACAAGTGCCGTCCCAATTACGTCTCCTGATAATGCCACAAGCAGGGTTCTCCTGGCAACCATGAGATATATACTATTCCTTTATTGATATATATAGGATCTATCGAGACGCAACCTGAGCCAGAGCACAATACAATCAAAATATAATTATAAGATTATAAAAAGCAGATGTGGGACCACGGTGCTTCTTAATATGGCAGGCTAGCATCCTCATCATATCGCTCCTCTTCTTATATCATATCCAATCATCTGTAACAAGAGATGAAAAAATGAGAAAGAAAATTGGAATTGAAGGTTAGATCTTATATGAACACTTGTGTTTAACTAATATCACCTACAAAAGGATATAAGGCAGAGTGAAGAATAACACAAGGCAATCTAGGGCAAACCACCTCTTATGTATAAACCCCTAAATTATAATCTACATTTAGACCGTTGGGTCTCAAAGTATTGAGTGTATATATCCAAAATAATTCTTTCTTTTTTAGTAGCAAGTTTCTATTGCCTCCGCGTCTCGGCAGAGGAATATGATCAATTATCCAACATTTTAATTCATTTTCAGTATGATTAATCTCTACAAATTGTTTGGGAATGGGTAGATCCCGACGTTTTTTTCTGATGGTGGAGCGGTGGTTGTTTAAGCGAGTTTTAAGATCGGTGGATGTCTCACCTACATACAACAATCTGCAGGGGCAACTCAAAACATAGATCACAAAATTTGAATTGCAAGTGAGATAAAAGGAGATAGATTATCTCACATTGGTCATCGGATGTGTGAAAGTTTTGCCCCTGCAGATATGTTTGCAATTGACACAGCTGAAACATGGAAAACATCCCGTGCTCCGCTGTGTCAGTGTACTCTGTACCAAGCCCGGGCCAGGGCCAGGGCCAATGTCCGCTCGTACTAATTGATCTCGTAAATTCCTAGATCTCCTATAGGAAAATAGAGGGGGGGGGTCTGAATTCAGGGACTTGACTCAGGCAACCTCCTAAAATGACCCAATGTTTGCTGATAACACGATTAATTGCACGGCTGTGTTCCGTGTATTTGGTAATAAAGGGGATCCTATTATGATGACCCTTCCTCTCCTTTCTCATCAGTGTGTCGCTTCTGTCCAGGTCTTGGACCCGATCAATTTGGGATTGTAGTAGCTGAGGGGATAGCCCCTATGTTTAAATTTTTCAACCATGAGAATGGGAGGTGCTTCACCATATTTCGTGGATGGCTACTCTGATAGTGTAGGAGGGTGTTTTTGTCAGTTGGTTTGGTAAATAACCTAGTCTGCAACCGACCCTCCTGGTAAATAACAGTAGTGTCCAAGAATTGAATTTCTGTATTAGAGTATACTAGGGTAAATTGTAACTCATTGTTAATACTGTTAAGATAACCCTGAAAATCCAACAGTTCAGAACAGTCACCGGACCATATGAGGAAGATGTTGTCGATGTATCTCCACCACCTCAGGATTTTACTGCGGTGGTGGGATACATGGACGACATCCTCCTCAAAACATCTCATGAATATATTGGCGTAAGTAGGGGCCACATTTGACCCCATCGCCACACCCCTAATTTGTTTATAAAATATATCCTGGAACAGAAAATAATTCTGTCTCAAAATAATATTCAAAAGATCAATCACAAAATCACATGTGTGTACAGTCAGAGATGACAGATCTAACATACGTCTAACCGCTCCGACACCGAGGTCATGGTTGATTGACGTATATAGAGATGTCACGTCAAATGATGCTAGGATGATGTTATCTATGTCACCAAGATCAACATTCTCTAGTTTCATAAAAAATCTGTAGTGTCCTGAATATATGATTCCGCCCCACTCGCATAATTATGTAGAAGTTTATCCAAGAAAATTGAGATGTTACTAAAAATAGACTCCGAACCCGATACTATTGGACGACCTGGAGAGTCGATTAATGATTTGTGTACTTTTGGGAGTACATAAAGTACCGGTGTAATCGGATGATTAATAGTACAAAATTCAGCGAGATCATTGTCAATGATGCCAGCCAGAACCGCATTAGTCAAGCATTTTATGATAGCTCTAGCAATATCAAATTTGGGATCCGTCTGGAGTGCTAAATAAACTTCAGTGTCGTCGAGCTGTCGTCTGATCTCCGCAATGTATTTGCAGGTATCTAGAACGACAATCCCACCCCCCTTATCCGCGGGTTTCACAGTAAGGAGGGGGTCATTTCTCAACTGTTCAATCGCCTCAATCTCCAACCGAGTGAGATTGGGGCTCTTGAATACATTGGTGTCACAAGACAATTTGTAGTGTGATAAATCAGACTTCACTGCGGTTATGTAGGCATCAATGGCAGACTCGCTGATCACAGGAGAGAAATTACTTTTAAGATGCAGACCGAGACCGCCCAACGTGAGTTCATTAAGTTGAGCGGTATTGGTCCGCGTCCTATTATGGAACCAAGCTTTTAGCTTGATCCTGCGAAAAAAAATCTGACAAATCAACATCCAAATCAAACACATTCAGTGGGGTCGACAGGCAAAAAGTTAATCCCCTATTCAGGACACTTACTTGCATGGGAATAAGTGTCCTGGAAGACAAATTGATTACAGTTATTTCCTCTTTGGCATCTGTGATTTGCCACCCTGTACACGGATCTTGTTGTTGCGCAATTTTGGGGGTTCGTCGATGTCTGCGGCCACCACGTCTGGTGCGGCCTCTTTTTTCTGCTGGTTGCCGCTTCTGTTTCCTAAAAAAGAGGCAAGCTGCTCTGTTCCTGATGACTGTATATTTTTCTTTCTCTTTCTATCTTTCTGATTGGACACATTGTTGTCAAACTGCCATGTGTAAATGGAGCCTCTTTTATAATCCTCCAGATCACGGATCCATTTTGAGCGTTTAGATACATGATGCGACACATTGTCTGAGAACTGAGTAAATTCCTCAGGGGCCATAGATATTTGTAATGCCCGTTCAATGTCACTGATTTCAACAGCTGTAGAGGATAATTCTTCTTGAATGTATTGGATATTCAAAAGGATAAAGTCCAGAGAATATCTGTTGGACAGGGCTTCAAGTTTCTTGCAATAAATGGAGTTATGAAAAAACTAATTAGGTCGTAAGTGTGATCTCATACCTCGAGGAATCCTTTGGGCTTTATAGTATTCACCCAGGGTGGTTATAGGTAGGCCCAAGGACTTCAAGTTGTTTCTTTAATTCTTTCACAGATGGGGTGTTTAAAAAGGTGGCATCTCCCCCGATGCCCTGTATAATCTGTTCTGCCTCTTCCTGTGAGTAGGTGGAGCCACGTGGAGAATCGATATCCATGTTGAAAAAAAAGGGAAAAAAGAGGCGTCTATACAGACAAAATTGTGCTAGGCCAACAAGTGAAAAATATAAAGAAGAAAAATGTGGCAGCACCAATTCTCAATATGAACAGCGGGTGCTATGTCCAAGGGTGTCACTGCTTACCCACAAATGTAGATGGAAACGGACAGCACATCCAGTAGAAAAAATAAATAATTTATTGGACCACAGTGGCACAGTGAGGCGACGTTTCGGCTCAAAACACAGAGCCTTTCTCAAGCAACAAACACAAGTGAAATACATAGTATAAATAGATGTACAAAATTAGGGGGTGGAGAAATCAATGAATACAAGCAATTAAGTAAAAATGAATATAACAATCAATATACATGATTATTAAGTGGAAACAATACAGGAAATTCTTATAATAAGGATTGTGATACATGATTGTGTATATCAATTACAAAAATACAATATAATATAACATAATCAAAATACAAGTATAAGTGGCGCCAATGTGAATCAGCTGCTTTACATAAATTTCATTGCATTAATTAAAAAAAACAGGAGGAGCCAGAGATACAGATGGTGACATACCATATAGAGTCAGCGTACTCCCACATGTCGGCAATGGCCAAAGTTGGCGTCTAGCTCTAGAGAGTGCGCAGGCGTCAGGGTACGTCTCCGCAAAATCGCGTCATGCTACGTCTAAGGTAGGCGTCTCACGTCACACCCCACCAATCGGACGCAGCAAGATCGATCTAGTCTATCCACACTCCAGTGCGCATGCTCATAAGGGTTCATGTACAGACGCGCCATCTTAGATGCTGAAAAGGTTACCCATAGTTGCTATTGTAGTGGCATAGTTGTATATTGATTGTTATATTCATTTTTACTTAATTGCTTGTATTCATTGATTTCTCCACCCCCTAATTTTGTACATCTATTTATACTATGTATTTCACTTGTGTTTGTTGCTTGAGAAAGGCTCTGTGTTTTGAGCCGAAACGTCGCCTCACTGTGCCACTGTGGTCCAATAAATTATTTCTTTTTTCTACTGGATGTGCTGTCAGTTTCTATATATATATATATATATATATATATATATATATATATATATATATATAATATATATATTCTTTTTATGTTCCAGTTCCTAAAAAGAAATTTCCACATCAAAAGGCTTAAAGGGGTTGTGCAAAGCAATAAGAATGTTTGTTTTTTTTGTAAAACCCCCACCCCACACTTGGCCAGACCTGTAGAGGAAAGTTTGCTTCCAACTGCTTGCTTCCCGCTTGTACTCCTTCCGGTTTGCAATGCTCTGCTGCGCTCCTTTCCTGGAAAAACATCTAGTTTGCCGCCTCCTGCAACCAATTACTGTCCTCGGTAGTGACCAGTTCCCCTTACTTTATAAGAAATAGTCACATGACACAAGGGGATCCGGTTGCCACCATGGGCAGTGATTGGCTGCCGGATGTCTTCGGCCAGGAGAAGGAGTGGGGAGCCAGCATCGGGAAGCAATTAAGTAAACTTCCCTTCACAGGTCTGGCCAAGTAGGGGGTTTGCCAAAAATTCTCCCATTTTTGCACAGCTCTTTTAAAGAAAGATCTATTGTAGTATAAAATGAACACAGTCCTGTACAGGGCACTGCAACCTGCAAGCAGGAATCGCATTGAATCCCCATTTGTTAGACATATTGGGGGGAATTTATCATATAATGTGTGCCAATTTTCTGCCTTAAAAAAGTAAAACATTTTGGCACATGCGTACAAATTTATACTTTTTAGATTTTTTTGAAAGTGGGCTGTACTTCGCTATGTTATTTGTACACCAAATTTATCAATTTCAACTTTATAGAAAGCTGCAAAAATGATGAGGTGTAAAAAATAAAAAGTGCATCAGATTTCAATTGCAGATTCAATGCAAACGCCATCAAAACCGTCTTCAAAGATTCTCCTCATCATAAATTCCTTCCATAAAGCCCATCCTGTTCTGTCCACAAACCTTCCCAGAAACTTCCACTTTGGGGAAAGTTTGCATTAATCCACTCCTTTTGAGGTCATTTTGCAGCATAATCTTCTGAGGTATGGTATTTCCTACACTCCTCTCTTTGTGCAGATCAAAGAAGGTATCACTCAGCTGTTCGGTAAATCTGAGACCTTAGGGCACATTCACATCTGCACTATTATT
Organism: Bufo bufo; assembly: GCF_905171765.1. Taxonomy (NCBI): domain Eukaryota; kingdom Metazoa; phylum Chordata; class Amphibia; order Anura; family Bufonidae; genus Bufo; species Bufo bufo. The sequence continues at coordinate 527,739,446 of NC_053391.1, read as the reverse complement.
TCCGTTATAGGAAAATAATGGAAATGACGGATTCAGCACATAAATGATGGGAACAGAGCTGAATAGTTACAAATGTAGATAATGGGTGTAGCTTTGCCTCGCCCTGGGGGTGTGGTTACCCTCCCCCTTTTTTCCAGGGGGAATGGATCTATTTAAACCCGAGGATCAGGCAGTGCACACAGTTATGACTACGAACGGTATAGTTCGAAACGCGTCAATGTGGGGGGTGAGATTTGTTACCGAAAATAAAGACAAAGCAACTGAATCTTCAATAGTGCTGGAACTTTTTTCTGCTGTTGCTCTTAAACCATCTGCTGGATTATTTATCTCGCTACTGCAGAAGAGCACCTATGAAGTTATTTGATGTTTTTTTTCCCTGCCTCATTTGGTTCATGTGTGCATTTTGCACACTTAGGAGCACATTTATTAAGACTGGCATTTTAGACGCTGATCTTAATAAAGCCCCATAGCTGGCAGAGGATCCGCCGAAGTTATGAAGAGGAGCAGGCCCCCCCTATAAGTTCGGCACATCCTGCGCCAGTTCTAAATGTAAGACAACTTCTGAACTGACCCGTTTCCTTCCCCGCCCACGCCTACAATTTTAGACCTGGCGTGAGCTTGGAGAAGTAGCAAATATCAGCATCTGCACCTGAAATGCCCCTAATTTAGGCGTATTTCAGTATAATAAATGACCCACTTAGTACTTGGACATGAAATTTGGTAATGTGGATTACAACTGCCATCTTTGACCATTGGACAAGTTCTACTTAAAGAAGCAATCCGTGATTGATGACCTATCCTGAGGACACCCCTTTTAAGGTGCCCTTACATCTTCATTATCTGTTGACCATACACTCTTTTGGCTGACCGCTATCTCTCTTGACTGCCCCATACATGCTTGACTTGGCTGAGACTGTATGTGTTTTCAAAGGAAATGGAGGAGAAAGCCGTTGATGGATTAAACATGCTCAGGAGCTCCCCATACTCTTTAGCTTGTTGACCGGCCCCACCAAAAACAGTGGTTCATCCAACAATATAAGGCTACATGCCCACGAACGCTGTTTTTTTCCATGTCCGTTCCGTTTTTTTGCGGATAGGATGTGGACCCATTCATTTCAATAGGTCTGCAAAAAATGCGGACAGCACATAGTGTGCTGTCCGCGTCAGTATATCAGTATGTCCCCGCAAAAAAAATAGAACATGTCCTATTCTTGTCCTTTTTAGGCATTGTTACAATGGATCCGCAAAAAAAATGGCATACGGACGTCATCCGTTTTTTTGGGGCGTATCCGCAATTTGCGGACCGCAAAACACATACGGTCGTGTGCATGTAGCCTAATAATGTGTATGGGACCCTTTAGAGTTGTGACTAAGGCCTCATGCACACAACCGTTCCGTTTTTTGCGGTCCGCAAACCGTGGATCCGCAAAAAATGGAAGCCGACCGTGTGCCTTCCGCAATTTGCGGAACGGACGGCCCATTGTAGAAATGCCTATTCTTGTCCGCAAAACGGACAAGAATAGGACATGTTATATATTTTTTTGCGGGGGCTATGGAACGGAGCAACGGATGCGAACAGCACACGGAGTGCTGTCCGCATCTTTTGCGGTCCCATTGAACTAAATGGGTCCGCATCCGAGCCACAAAAACTGCGTCTCAGATGTGGACCAAAACAACGGTCGTGTGCATGAGGCCCTAAAGCACAGCCAGATAAGATGAGAATGATCAGTACTTTGTGCTTTCTTACTGGCTTGTATGTAAGTACCCTTTGAAGAGCAATGTATGTATTTGTATGACCACCCTAAGAGAGCACCAAATACATTATGTAGTGAACTACACCTCGTTTGATAGCCAAAAGTAAGTAATGGGTTGGTTATTGACTTATGCATAAAACTTTGCCACATGGATATGAAACTCCTTGATATAATGAGTTTTTACATTCCCTTTACATTATATTGCGGGTGATACACTCACACAACAGGACACAGCTTTCCTGCTAGACTATATTTCAGGTGTTTCTGTGTATAGTTTAGGATAATGTAGATTATCTGTATACTATAGCAGTATGAGTAGTTTTTTTTTGTTAGCATAGCACTTCTTCAGTTGACTTTTATTACTGTGACTTAGAAGCCAGCCATTAAAGGGAACCTGTCACCTAGAAAATGCATATTAAACCGCCAACAGTACCTTATTGCAGCCTGTAGCATGATTATAAAGTGTCTGTGTATTTTCTGTACAACGCGCCGAAAGTCTGAAAAAACGTTTATTCAACTGGGTGCGCTATGTGCGCACTGTTCCTCTCCGCTGTGAGGTAGGCTCAATGATAAGGCACTCGCACATGAGAGCCTGCGCATGTGCGAGACTACGCTCAATCGCCCAGCAGTGAAGGAATTGGACATCCTATCAATCAAATAATAAGGGGCAGGCAAGGGAGCGGGGCACGCTTGACTTCAGGCGAGAAAGCTGCTGCCCCCTTGACTTCAAGACTATCGTTTACATAGCGCGGCCAGTTGAATAAAAGTCTTTTTTCAGACTTTTGGCGCGTTGTACAGAAAAGACACAGACACCTTTATAATCTTGCTACAGGCTGCAATAAGCTTCTGTTGGCGGTTTAATATGCATTTTCTAGTTGACATGTTCCCTTTAAAACCTTCCTGAAATACCACAAGCAAACATAGATTGCAAAGTACTAGAGACAGTGTGACAGAGTACAAATATGACAAATAGTGGCTTATTCCTGCCCTTAATAGGCCTTTTACAAAAAACGGTTCAGATATAGACATTTTACGTGATTTGTTTCTGTGGAAGTGAGAACAGATGAACAGTCTGTACCAGCGATTCACTTGAAAGCTAGTAATGGTCTGTAATGACTTTTTATCCCAGCATTCAACGTTCAGTTTTTTTGTTCTGTTGAAGTGTGTCAGGCCCAGAAAGGATGTTCACAAGGAAAGGCTTTTATGCTGATCGGATTCTATTTTTCTGGATGTCTGTCTTAGGCCTCCTGCACACGACCATATGTGTTTTGAGGTCTGCAAATTGCGGATCCGCAAAAAAAAACGGATGACGTTCCGTATGGCATCCGTTTTTTTTGCAGATCCATTGTAATAATGCCTATCCTTGTCCGCAAACTAGAAAAAAATAGGACATGAACTATTTTTTTTGCGGAGCAGCGGGACGGACATACTGATGCGGACAGCACACGGTGTGCTGTCCGCGTTTTTTGCGGTCCCATCAAAATGAATGGGTCCGCATCCTATCCGCAAAAAAAACGGAACAGACACGGAAACAGAATACGGTCGTGTGCATGAGGCCTTACACACACATTAATCAGATAGTAACCAGCTTAAATATGACTTGATGCATTATACCAGGGGTGGCCAACCTTACAGACACAAAGAGCCACAAAAAAAAAGTATGACTGCCAGGAGCCACAAGCTATACATGCACACGACCGTATTACTGCATTTGAGTTTTCAAACACGTAAAAGTGTATTTAAACCACCTTTACTACCTATACAACTTTAGTGAGACTTCTGGCAATCTTTGCTTTTCACAATGTGTTTTAAATATGGCTTGTATTCAGTAGTTGCTACTCGAAGCAATTCTTTACATGTGTGTCAATAAGAACAGAGCAATGCTTTGATTTCACATGTTTCAGGGTGGAAAAAACTGATTCACAAACATAGGTTGAGCCAAACATTGACAGAAGCTTCAGTGCAGCTCGTTTTACATTGGGATACTTCTCCATAGGCACAATTTTCCAAAACTCCAGGGTTCCCTCAATCAGAATTGACCTGAGTCGGTCATCGTCCAAAAGTTCAATCATCTCAATTTGAGTTGTTGCTTCATCTGTCACCAGCGGGGGTTTCAAACAATCTGAATTGGCAGCAAAAGGGTTAGCGAGGAATGTAATGTGTGGCCTCTTCAGTTGTAGATCCTGGAATCTGTCCTCAAAGGTCTGTTGTAGGTTTTCAAGAAGTTCTCCTTTTTAGGATCTCAGCAGCTTGGGCACTTGCATTTGACACAGAGAGGAAATGTGTTAGTTCTCCCTTTCTCAGATGAGTTTTAAAAAGCTTGAGCTTGTTAACAAATGCAAAAACTGTTTGCACTAGATCGGGCAGCATCTTTAATTTCCCTTGGAGCTCAAGGTTGAGTCTATCCAGGTGGTGCAGCATGTCCACCAGAAATGCCAGATCCAAAATCCACTGGGAATCAGAGAGCACAGGATAGTCTTTGTGTTTTTCTACCAGAAACTACTTTACCTGACTCAAAAGTTCAAAATAAATGAGATATCACCTTACCTCTTGAGAGCCACCTTACAGAGCAGTGAAGTGGCAAATCACTGGGAAGGTTCTCATCAAGGTCTGCAATGAGATTTCTGAACTGTCTGTGATTAAGCGCATGAGTGCGAATAAAATTGACAATTTCCAGAACAGGCATCATGACGTGGACTTAATTTAGCTTTTTAGACACCAGCTGCTCCTGATGAGTGATGCAATGAAATGTCCAAAATTCAGGAAATTGGTCATCACATTTACATAGCCTGACAAGGCCATTCACAGATCCTATCATAGACGGTGCTCCATCTGTGGTTATGGCTGTGAGTTTTGTTAATGGCAAATTTGCCTTTTCAACTACAGTCATCAGGGTCTCTTTCATATCGCTGCCAAGAGTTCTGTCTGTTAACGGGACAATATCAAGTAGCTCTTCTTTTAGGGTACTTTCACACTAGCGATATTCTTTTCCGGCATTGAGTTCCGTCCTAGGGGCTCAATACCGGAAAAGAACTGATCAGTTTTAACCTAATGCATTCTGAATGGAGATCAATCCGTTCAGGATACATCAGGATGTCTTCAATTCAGTCTTTTTGACTTTTCAGGACAGAGATAATACCGTAGCATGCTGCGGTTTTATCTCCGTCCAAAATTCCGGAAGGCTTGCCGTTTTTTCCCATAGACATGCATTAATGCCAGATCCGTCCCCGAGTGTTCCGGCAAAACGGATCTGGCATTGCGGTCTGCGCATGCTGAGACCACTAAAAAATTTGAAAAAATTAATGCCGGATCCATTTTTCTGGATGACACCGGAGAGACGGATCCGGCATTTCAATGCATTTGTCATATGAATCAGGATCCTGATCCGTATGACAAATGCCATCAGTTTGCATACATTTTGACGGATCCGGCAGGCAGTTCCGTCACCGGAACTGCCTGCCAGAATCCTCTGCCACAAGTGTGAAAGTACCCTTATTGTACAGTTGTCTGATACAGACCGTACAAAAATTGCCAACTGAGGCTTGTCTTGTATGTCAGTAGACTCATCCAGGTCAGAGTGCGGCTGTTTCAACTGCACTGTGAATGTCTGATATTCTGTGTTCGACATGACAATTGGAGGTCTGATACATTCGTTTCAAACGTTCATCTTCTGGAGACAAGATTGCAATTGTGTCACTAAGGCATTTTTTCACAAATTCCCCTTCATTGTATGTTTTTTTTTTGCGCGAGCGATATTCCATGCAGTTGATAGGATACAAGAATGACAGTTTCTGAATGTTTTGAAGTTTCTTAAAGAACTGAGTCTGTTGTTCTCAGTGGCGTTTCAATGCATTTAGCTTGTGTTTGCGAAGTTCGGTACCTGGCGGAAAGTCGTGGTCCATTTTAGCATGTTGTGAGGCAAAGAGGCGCTGAATATTTGAAGCTTTAAAATGTGATATTGATGTCTGGCATATCAGACAGAATGGCTTCCCTTTCCTCTCAATGAAAAAATATAAATCCTCCCACTCCGGTAGAAATGTTCTGTGTTCATCTTCATATTTACGCTTGGCTTTATGTTTCCCGGACACTGCCATGTTTAGTGTGGTGACGTTGCAGCGTTCTCCTTACTGATGGGTGGAGGCTGGCTTTGATTTTGTTTGGATTCCTAGTTTTGTTTTGTTTCCTCCAATTATTTTCCATCCTATGTAAGACCCACCTAGGTTTTAGAGGAGAAAAATATGGAAGAAAAAAACAAAGCAATCCTCATCAGACCTCCAAAATGAGACCCCTAATACTCAGATGAGACATCAGATATCGGACACCCCCATGCTCTGATCACCCACAATGCTCAGACAACCCCCCCCCCATGCTCAGATGATCTGACAATGGGGGGAGTTATGAGCATGGGGTGTCTGATCTCATATTACCCCCATGATCAGTAGTTCAATAAAAAACTGTGGACTGTTCTCCATGTGTAGGAGGCTTATCCTGACGTACCTCTGTTGCCGCTGCTCTGAGGACTGTGGCGTCCTCCCCACGATGACCTGACGTGCACAGGGTTAGGTCAGAGCGCGGGCCTGCATGTACTAGCTATCATACTGGAAATACTGGAAAAAAATTAAAAGCTTTGGAAAAAATGATTTTCTTCTTTTCATCACTATATTCTGGCCCCCATAACTTTTTTATAGTTATGTGTGAGGGCTCATTTTTGTGGTGTGAACTGTAACTTTTATTAATACCAATTTTGTGTCGGCGGCCAGGACGGATCGAGAATCATTCAACTTGAATGGTTCCGTGATCTGTCTGCACTGCAAAAAAATTGAACATGTTCTATTCTTTTGCGGTGCGGAGGCACGGACAGAGACACCACGGAAGCACCGCAGATCCGGATTGCGGACCCATTCAAGCGGGATGTGCGGGGAGCACGCAGCCGGTGCTCGCATATTGCAGAATAAACAGGACAGGTCACCCCCAATGACATCTATATGACCTAATAGGGAATGCAGTAAAGGGTTGCAAGTCTTCACGGCTTTTTCACACGAGCATAGCACCTGTACTGAATCTTGACCCATTCATTTCAATGGGTCTGTGTACATGAGCGTTTTTTTTCACGTATCAGTTCTGCGTTGCGTGAAAAATGCAGCGTGTTCTATATTCTGCGTTTTTCACGCAGCCCTGGCCCTATAGACGTGAATGGGGCCTCGGTGAAAAACGCGTTGCATCCGCAAGCAAGTGCGGATGCGATGCGTTTTTCACTGATGGTTGCTAAGAGATGTTGTTTGTAAACCTTCCGTTTTTTATCACGCGCGTGAAAAACTCATCAAAACGCATTGCGCCCTCGCGGAAAAAACTGAACAACTGAACGCAATCGCAGACAAACTGACTGAAATTGCTTGCAAAATGGTGCGAGTTTCACTGAACACACCCTGAGCGCATCTGGACCCAATCCGTCATGCTCATGTGAAAGAGGCCTTAGGCTGAGTTCACACGGGCGAGATGCGGGAGGTGAACGCATTGCACCCGCACTGAATCTGGACCCATTAATTTCTATGGGGCTGTGCACATGAGCTGTGATTTTCACGCATCACTTATGCGTTGCGTGAAAATCGCAGCATACTTCTATTTACGTTTATCACGCAACGCAGGCCCCATAGAAGTGAATAGGGCTGAGTGAAAATCGCAAGCATCCGCAATCAAGTGCGGATGCGGTGCGATTTTCACGCATGGTTGCTAAGATGACAGTCTATTCACTGTATTATTTTCCCTTATAACATGGTTATAAGGGAAAATAATAGCATTCTTTAATACAGAATGCTTAGTAGGTGGTCAATTGAGGGTTAAAAAATAATTAACTCCCCTTCTCCTCTTGATCGCGTAGCTGCCGGTCTCTTATTACTTCTTTAATCATGAGCTGCCGGCTAAAGGACCTGTGGTGACGTCATATCACATGGTCCAATCACATGATCCATCACCGTGGTGATGGACCATGTGATCTGACGTCACCACAGGTCCTTTAGCCGGAAGCTCATGATTAAAGAAGAAGAGACCGGCAGCTACGCGATCAAGAGGAGAAGGTGAGTAAATTTTTTTTTAACCCTCAATTGACCACCTACTAAGCATTCTGTATTAAAGAATGCTATTATTTTCCCTTATAACCATGTTATAAGTGAAAATAATTACATTTACATAACCTTGAACCTAAACCTGAACTTCAGTGAAGAAGTTCGGGTCTGGGTACCACAGTCAATTTTTTATCACGCGCGTGCAAAACGCATTGCACCCGCGCGATAAAAACTGAACAACGGAACGCGATCGCAGTCAAAAGTGACTGCAATTGGGTACCTACTCGCGCTGGTTTGCCGCAACGCATCCGGACCTTATCCGGACACGCTTGTGTGAACTCAGCCTTAACAGGTTAAGAATTTTGGGGAAAAAAATATTGCACCTGTTGAAATGTGAAAGATAAAATAATTGCAAAATTGCTTTTCATTGCATGGAAACTTGTCCATAGTGCACTTGTTAGGTGGTGGATATGTCATATTCTTCTTTTGAATGATGACCTGCATTTTTGAAAGGTTGGCAGGCAGCAAAGGAAATAGACCGCTAGCAATCAGCTGAAATGAGTAGGAACATGTAAAAGGTGTGACGGAAGAGAACGCTCAGATTCACTGTGTCCAGCTGTGAAACTTGCCATGGATTTTAATTTGTGTTTGCCTGTTTTCTAGCATCAAGTGTTAATGGTGCCAACAAAAGATAAAAGCCTTGTCTGATTGTAGCCCATTTCGTACCTTGTCTTCATCTTCATGAACTGTATGTTAAAATATAATAGACCCTTTCCACAAATAAATTGTGCTGTATGGATCAATATTCCCATAAGCACATAGCCTTATAACCGTTATTGCATCATATTCAGACTAAAATCTCCTTGTGGACTCTGACCGGTTGCCACTGACATTAGGCAGCAAACCTGATATTATAGTGTATATGTCTCCAAAATGAGATGTATGTATATTAGCAATCCAATCGCCTAGAATTGATTATCGGGTATTTAACGTTTGTAGGGAAAGGTCAAGATTAGTGTTGAGCGAATCGAAGTATCCGAAGTGGGCTTCCATTGAATTTCTGGAAAAATTTGATTCCCTGTGAAGACGAGTTTCCTCGCACTTTGTGGCAATGAATCCATTTTCCCTGACATGGGTGTAAATATGAAAAAAATACATACTTCATCCATTTGCGCTCAAAGAGGCCGCCGCATCCATCTTTATTGAAAACACTGCACGAAATCTCCCGTTTTGCGCAGTCTTCAATCAAAATGGCCTCTATGCGATCAAAATGGACAAAGTATTTTTTTTTTACCAGATTAACCCCTGAAAGCCCTCAATGTTAATCTCTGATGCCGCGTTCAGCGATGAACGCAGCATCTTAGGGTTCAATGATGGGGGACGTTGCCATTTTCCGTCATTGCGCCCCCTACATACAAAGAAATGCTCTTTGTGACAAAGTAATTCATCATGAAACGAATTTCTTTGTGAAATTCGACAAAGCAGCTGAATCCAATTTTCCGCAACTTCGCTCATCTCTAGCCAAGATCAGGGTCTGTATATATATTAATAGTCTCCAAAGGAGAACAATGAGCCTAAAGCTATTTTTCAGCCTAAACCCTGTGCCATGCCATCTGTAACTAACAACTCTGCAAAACGACAAAGGCCTCATGCACACGACCGTTGTTTTATTCCGTGTCCGTTGTTCCGTTTTTCGTGATTTTCTGCTGACCCATTGACTTTCAATGGGTCCGTTGAAAACTCGGCTAATGCACCGTTTGTCATCCGCGTCCGTGATCGGTGGTTCCAGTCCGTCCAAAAAATATAACCTGTCCTATTTTTTGGACGGACAACGGTTCGCGGACCCATTCAAGTCAATGGGACCGTGAAAAACGCGGAGGCACACAAGATTGTCATCCGCGTCCATGCGTCCGTGTCCGTTTTTTTCCTATCATTTGCATGGCAAACTTGACTTAGACTTTTTTTTTACTTTCCTTCATGTCTGGTGATCGTCCAAAAATAAAGGACCACACACGGAAACATAAACGGATCACGGAACAACGGAACCCCATTTTGCGGAACGAAACACAACGGTCGTGTGCATGAGGCCAAAGTAGCAGTGCCATGTAGCTCTCAAGACTTCTAAGAAAACTTCCCCAGCATCCCCAAATGGGAAAAAATAATTACCTCCAGTTTGTGTTTACAGGTTGCAGCGGTGACATAACCATATATGGTACTTGCCTGCTGCAGCCAATTACTGATCTTATCAGTCTCATGCTATATACTGTTTAGGCTAGTGATTGGCTGCAGTCATATATTGTATACTGCAATGTCACCACTATAGCTTGTGAACAGAAACTGAGAGTGAGAACCAGAACTGCAGCACAAGAGTCGGCAGGGGATTAAAGGGGTCATACTGATAACCTATCCTGATCAGCTGTGTGATGAGAGAAAAAAAAGGACAACCCCTTTAAGCAGTCTGTGTATGTTATTTTATTGTTTTATCACACTTGGGGCAATGGAAAGTTTTCTTATAAGTAGGACAACCCCTTTAAAAGGAAAAATATATCTGTCGTCGCAAACTTTCAGTTTAATCTAAATGTTTACTTCTTGCAGACAGCAAGCCACAAACTCAACCTCAAAGCCAAGGACAACACAGAGTTCAAAATGTGGAACAGAATGGAGTGAAGGATTACAACCAATCTCGTCAGTTTTCACGAAATGATACTAGAGGTCCAAGGAATGAAAAACCCCCTCGTTTCCAAAGGGAAGTACATGCATCTAGACCATTTGAAGGTAACGGGCCACCAAGAAGTCGAGGTCCAGAAAAACATAGTTCAGAGCCATGGATAGAAGACAGGAGTAAGTGTGAAAGAGGATATCAAAGGAATGACAGATTAAAGGATTTTTCACATTCTTCCTCTAGTTACCAAACTGATGGTACGTTTAAAAAAAGAGATAATACTATGCAATGTAGGAACATAAAAGGTCCCAGCCTCCTTGAAACCAGAGAGGACATCGGCATTCAGAATAATAATACAGAGGCTGCTCAGCAAAAACGTGGTAGAAGAGAAGACCAAAGACACAATTCAGAATTCTATATGGACAGGAGACCACAGACCAGTAACAGTGAAGCAATCACTAGTTTACCAAACGAGAAAACTTTCAGTGCCAATATGGAGTCATCTAACTATCATGCAACATTAGTAAAAGATGGTGCTAATAATGATTTATCAAATGGAGAACTTGAACAAAAAGAACGAAGAATTGGCCCTATAAAGCCAATAGGATCAATTCTGAATTCAACACAAGAAGATAGAAATAAAATGTTATATACTAATAACTCTAAAAAGAGATCTGGTCCGATAAAGCCAGAGCGAATTCTGGATAATGTCTACACTGCCTTTAGCTGGAGACCAGGGGATGAATGTTTAGCTCTTTACTGGGAAGATAATAAGGTAATGCCTTCAGACATTTTATACTTTATTTTGTTTTATTTAGATTGGGATTATTATGTGGTAAATCCATATGTGGTATATATTATTTGACCACACATTTCACAGTAAATTTACATCAAGTCTACATGAACATTTGCTAAGGATGTAATCTAAGCTAAAAATCCTTGACAATTCCGCAGCAAAATGAGATCTGAAAATCCTCAATATGCCCCCATTTCTGCACTGAAGCCGAGTCCACATGTATTGTAATGTAAATTGCTGCGGCAGTTCTACAATTTCTGAATGGTGATCCTAGTCTAACTCATCTAAACCTACTACATTACAAATACAGTTCTAATTGTAATTTTTATACCAAATCTTGACATTTTATGTTATAAATGTACATATTATTTCTGTCCATTCATTCTATGATTTTAAAGACTGAGACTACTGGAGATGTATTGCTTTTCTTTGGTACCACATTTTAACCCCTTCAAGCCTTCCATTTTTCAGGCCATTTTTTCCAAATCTGACAAGTCACTTTATGTAGTTATGTGGTGATCTCTTTAACCCCTTAAGGACCTAGGACGTACCGGTACGCCCTATTTCCCGAGTCCTTAAGGACCGAGGACGTACCGGTACGTCCTGACTTAAAATCGGAACTCCGGCGCCGCAGGGGTTAATCGGAACGGGATTTCGGCTGAAATCATTCAGCCGGCATCCCGTAACAATGCAGGGGGGGTCATTTGACCCCCCCGTAACGGCGATCGCAGAAAACCGCAGGTCAATTCAGACCTGCGGTTTTCTGCGTTTCCGGTCCATTCGGGTGTCCTGTGACCCGATGAACCGGAAAAAGACTGCGATCGGTGGCGTAATTATACACCACCTATCGCAGTCCGAGGATTTGGAGAGGCGGTGCTGGCCCTGGTGCTGAATGCCGCTGTCCAGGGTGCTGATTGGTGCAGGGGAGAGAGGCGCGAGATTCAAACTTCCTGCGCTCCTCTCTCCCCTCCTCTTCCTGTCCAGCACCCTGACCGTGCAGCATCGTCCAGCACCAGCTCCTGTGTCCCCCTAATTGGAATCCATCACCCTCCTGCACCCATCGCCACCCAGGTAGGTTAGGGTCAGTGAGGGAGAGGCACCGTTAGGCAGGGAAAGAAGGGAAAAGTAAGTTAGAAAAAAAAAAGTACTTTTATTCCAAACTTCCATCTAACCCTAACCCAGACCCCCCCCCCCCTGCCACTTGCAAGTGGCAGGGGGGGGTCTGGGTTAGGGTTAGATGGAAGTTTGGAATAAAAGTACTTTTTTTTTTTTTTTTTTGTACCGCTGATCAGCAAGTTTTAACTTTTTTTTTTTCTAACACTTGCCCATTTTTTTGCCTGGACTTTTTAGTACGCGAACACCCGTTGCCCCCACACACACGCACATATAATAAAGTTTGCCACACACGCACACCTACACGCACACACACCCATGGCCCGCCGGATGTTCTCGGCCGAGGAGGCATACGCCCAGATTGCCTCCGACTCTGAGAACCCCAGTGAGGATGAGGATGACCCCACGTTCCTTTTATCATCCGCATCCTCCTCATCATCATCTGATGACGATGAGCCACCAAGGCGGCGGAGACGCCGCCAGGCGGAGCCAGGGGCCCCACATGCTAGGGATCCTGTGGCCCACCCTAGTACGAGCCGCCCTGGGGTTCGTACTGGTTTCCCGGCCCACCAAATAAGTCCACCTGAGCCCCCTGCCGATGAACTTAGCTGGTGTCCCCCAGTGGACTTTGAGCCTGAGATTCCGGATTTTGCTGGCAATCCTGGAATCCAGATTCCCACAGTGGGGTTTACTGAAATAGACTATTTTAGTTTTTTTTTCAGTAACTCACTGGTGAATTTGATGGTGGAGCAGATGAATCTGTACGTCCAAAAGTTCGTCGCTCAAAACACAGGCTCATTTTTGGCTAGACCCGGTGGCTGGAAGCCTGTCAGTGCAGCCGAGATGAGGACATTTTGGGGCCTCGTGCTGCATATTGGTCTAGTCCAAAAACCCAGTGTCAGGCAATACTGGAGTGGGGACGTCCTATACCAGACCCCACTGTACAGTATGGCCATGACACGTCCCCGGTTTGAGACCATCCGGAAATGTCTGCATTATTCCGATAATGCAGCATGTCCACCCTGAGGTGATCCTGCCTATGACCGGCTGTATAAGATACGGCCGGTCATCGATCACTTTGGGGCCAAATTTGAACAGGCCTACGTACCTGGAAGGGAGGTCGCGGTTGATGAGTCTCTCGTTGCGTTCAAGGGGAGACTCAGTTTCCGCCAATATATTCCCACAAAGCGGTCGAGGTATGGCGTGAAGCTATACAAAATTTGTGAGAGTGCCTCAGGGTACACTTACAAATTTCGTGTGTACGAGGGGCGAGATTCCCGTATTGAACCCCCAGAATGTCCCCCCACTCTGGGTGTTAGCGGGAAACTCGTGTGGGACCTTATGTACCCACTGCTGGATAAGGGTTACCACTTGTACGTGGACAACTTTTATACCAGCATTCCCTTGTCCAGGTCCCTTGCCGCCAGATCCACGTTCGCTTGTGGGACCGTGCGGAAAAATCAACGCGGCCTCCCTGCCTACCCCCTCCAGGTACCTATCCCCAGGGGTGAGACCCGTGCACTTACCAGTGGAAACCTGTTGCTGGTCAGGTATAAGGACAAGAGGGATGTCCTTATGCTGTCCACAATCCACGGTAACGGCATCACCCCTGTCCCTGTGCGAGGTACCGCGGCAACGGTCCTCAGCCCCGATTGTATCGTCGACTACAATCGGTATATGGGAGGAGTTGATCTCTCTGATCAAGTCCTCACGCCATATAATGCCATGCGCAAAACCCGGGCATGGTACAAAAAAGTTGCGGTCTACTTGGTACAGGTTGCCATGTACAACTCTTTTGTACTATCCCGAAGCGCTGGCAGCACAGGGACATTCCTCCAGTTCTATGAGGCAGTCCTCAAGGACCTGATCTTTTCGGACCGGGAAAGAGCAGGCCGGAGTACCTCGGGAATTGGAGGCGCCCGGATCGTCACTGGCCAACACTTTCCAGGTGTGGTCCCCCATACTGGAAAGAAGGGACGAACCCAAAAAAAGTGCAGAGTGTGTCACAAGAGGGGGATACGGAAGGACACCACTACTCAATGTGACACTTGCCCCGATCATCCGGGCCTCTGCATTATCAATTGCTTCAGGGAGTATCACACTTCCATGGAGTACTAAATTTTTATAATCCTCAACAGTCCACTAGAGAACATAAAACACTATGGCTCTCAGACTTTGGAGACACGGAAACAATTTTTCTTTCCCCAAAAAATATTCGTTTTAGAGCAGGCATCCTCAAACTGCGGCCCTCCAGATGTTGTAAAACTATAACTCCCAGCATGCCCAGACAACCTACAGCCATCAGCAGGGCATAGTGGGAATTGTAGTTTTACAATATCTGGAGGGCCGCAGTTTTAGGATGCCTGCTTAGTGTCTCCAAAGACTGAGAGCCATACATATTGGGCATCGTCGCGTGCGTAAAAGTCGTCGCTATAAAAATAACTTTTGACCAAACGCCTCGGATGAACGGTGTTAAAAATATAAAATAAAAACTGTGCCAAAACACCAATTTTTGGGCAAAATTTCAATTTGAATCCATTTTGCCGGTAATAAAGCAAGGGTTAACAGCCAAACAAAACTAAATATTTATTGCCCCGATTCTGTAGTTTGCAGAAACACCCCATATGTGGTCGTAAATGGTTATATAGCCGCACGGCAGGGCATAGAACGAAGGGAACTCCATATGGTTTCTGGAAGGCAGATTTTGATGGACAGTTTTTTTTTTGACACCATGTCCCATTAGAAGCCCCCCCTGATGTAGCCTAGACTAGAAACTCCAAAAAAGTGACCCCATCTAAGAAACTACACCCCTCAAGGTATTCAAAAGTTACTTTACAAACTATGTTAACCCTTTAGGTGTTCCACAAAACCAAATAGTGAATGTAGAAACAATTTTAGAATTTAATTTTTTTGTTACATTGCCTCAAAAAAGAGTAATATAGAGCAACCAAAAATCAAATTTACCCCAAAAATAGTCCCAAAACAACAACCACCTTATCCCGTAGTTTCCTAGATGGGGTCACTTTTATGGAGTTTCTACTCTAGGGGTGCATCAGGGGGCTTGAAAGGGTACATGGTGTCAATAAACCAGTCCAGCAAAATCTGCCTTCCAAAAACCATATGACGTTCCCCTTCTTCTATGTCCTGCCGTTTAGCCAAATAGTAGTTTACAACCACATATGGGGTGTTTTTGCAAACTACAGAATCAGGGCAACCCATTTTGAGTGTTGTTTGGCAGTTAACCCTTGTTTTACTCCTGGAAAACATTGATTATATTGGAAAATTTTCCAAAAAATAGAAATTTCTAAATTGTTTCTCCATCTGCCATTAACTCTTGTGGAACACCTAAAGGGTTAACAAAGTTTGTAAACCCAGTTTTGAATACCTTGAGGGGTGTACTTTCTTAGATGGAGTCACTTTTTTGAAATTTCTATTCTAGGGGTGCAACAGGGGGCTTCAAATGGGACATGGTATAAACAAAACCAGTCCTGCCAAATCTGCCTTCCAAAACCCTATGGTGTTCCCCTCCTTCTATGTGCTACCGTTCGGCCAAACAGTAGTTTACGACCACATATGGGGTGTTTCTGCAAACTACAGAATCAGGGCAACCCATTTTGAGTGTTGTTTGGCAGTTAACCCTTGTTTTACTTCTGGAAAAAATTGATTATATTGGAAAATTTTCCAAAAAATAGAAATTTCAAAATTGTTTCTCCATCTGCCATTAACTCTTGTGGAACACCTAAAGGGTTAACAAAGTTTGTAAACCCAGTTTTGAATACCTTGAGGGGTGTACTTTCTTAGATGGAGTCACTTTTTTGAAATTTCTATTCTAGGGGTGCAACAGGGGGCTTCAAATGGGACATGGTATAAACAAAACCAGTCCTGCCAAATCTGCCTTCCAAAACCCATATGGTGTTCCCCTCCTTCTATGTGCTACCGTTCGGCCAAACAGTAGTTTACGACCACATATGGGGTGTTTTTGCAAACTACAGAATCAGGGCAACCCATTTTGGGTGTTGTTTGGCAGTTAACCTTTGTTTTGCTCCTGGAAAAAATTGATTATATTGGAAAATTTTCCAAAAAATAGAAATTTCAAAATTGTTTCTCCATCTGCCATTAACTCTTGTGGAACACCTAAAGGGTTAACAAAGTTTGTAAACCCAGTTTTGAATACCTTGAGGGGTGTACTTTCTTACATGGAGTCACTTTTTTGAAATTTCTATTCTAGGGGTGCAACAGGGGGCTTCAAATGGGACATGGTATAAACAAAATTAGTCCTGCCAAATCTGCCTTCCAAAACCCATATGGTGTTCCCCTCCTTCTATGTGCTACCGTTCGGCCAAACAGTAGTTTACGACCACATATGGGGTGTTTTTGCAAACTACAGAATCAGGGCAACCCATTTTGAGTGTTGTTTGGCAGTTAACCTTTGTTTTGCTCCTGGAAAAAATTGATTATATTGAAAAATTTTCCAAAAAATAGAAATTTCAAAATTGTTCTCCATCTGCCATTAACTCTTGTGGAAGACCTAAAGGGTTAATAAAGTTTGAAAAAACTGTTTTGAATACCTTGAGGGGTGTAGTTTCTAGAATGGGGTCATTTTTTGGAGGTTTCTATTATCTAAGCCTCACAATATGACTTCAAACCTGAACTGGTCCATAAAAAGTGGGATTTTGAAGATTTCTGAAAATTTCAAAATTTGCTTCTAAACTTCTAAGCCTTGTAACATCCCCAAAAAATAAAATATCATTCCCAAAATGCTACAAACATGAAGTAGACATATGGGGAATGTAAAGTCATCACAATTTTTGGGGGTATTACTATGTATTACAGAGGTAGAGAAACTGAAACTTTGAAATTTGCTAATTTTTCAAAATTTACGGTAAAAAATTTATTTTTTTATGCAAAAAAATTAACTTTTTTGACCCAATTTTAGCAGTGTCATGAAGTACAATATGTGACGAAAAAACAATCTCAGAACGGCCTGGGTAAGTCAAAGCGTTTTAAAGTTATGAGCACTTAAAGTGACACTGGTCAGATTTGCAAAAAATGGCCTGGTCCTTAAGGTGAAAATGAGCCCGGTCCTTAAGGGGTTAAAACGCTTTTACTTATCCAAGCCATTCTGAGATTGTTTTCTCGTCACATATTGTGCTTCATCACAGTGGTAAATTTGAGTCAAAATATTTAATTTTTATTTATAAAAAAAAAATACCAAATGTACCAAAAAATTTTAAGAATTTGCAATTTTTAAAATTTCAGTTTCTGCTTTTAAAACAGATAGTGATACCTCCTAAAATAGTTATTATATTACATTTCCCATATGTCTACTTTATGTTTGGATCATTTTGTAAATGACATTTTATTTTTTGGGGACGTTAGAAGGCTTAGAAATTTAGAAGCAAATCTTAAACTTTTAAGAAAATTTACAAAACCCAATTTTTAAAGACCAGTTTAGGTCTGAAGTCACTTTGTGGGGCTTCATAATAGAAATCACCTATAAATGGCCCCATTTTATAAACTATATTACACCTATTGATCCTGCACCTACCTAATTAACTAAGACTTAACTTTTATTGTTTATTGCTAATAATACTTATGTTAATAACTAAATCATTAAAACTTCCAGTACATCGCAGCCTTTTGTATCAGTTGAATTGCCCTGTCAGGATGTCACCTGACCAGGTTGCCTGCTACTAAGTAGATACACACTAGTGCCTAACTGGCTGCGCGCTGCCAGTGTTGTGTGTAGGCACTGTGTGATTTCTTGACACTATAGTACTAGGCTGCAGTGATATGCTGTTTTAAAATTAGAGCTTCACGCTGCCCCCCGACATGTTTCGCCGTGTACCGGCGTCTTCAGGGGTTAGGGCAGACACTCTGCCCTAACCCCTGAAGACGCCAGTACACGGCGAAACATTGCCCTGTTAGAGTAATATAGTCCTAAGGACACTAGTAGTAATGATTTGTTGTATAACACACCACATCCTTGCACTTAAAGGGAAAGCATAGTATTTGAATTTTATAAACTACACCCCTCAAGGTATTCAAAACTGATTTTACAAACTTTGTTAACCCTTTAGGTCATGGGTGTCAAACATGCGGCATGCGGCCCGCATCGAATATCTTTGCGGCCCGGCAAAGATGCAGCATCGGGAGAGAGGAGGGGCTGGAGTCCGTAACTAGGGGCGGGGCCCGGTGCAGTCACTGTACTCTTACACCGGGCCCCGCCGCTCACCAAAGTATTTATAAACGTGAATCCTTATCCTGTTATTAAGTTTAACTAACGCTGTGCTCTCCCATGTTCCCCTGTATCCCCATAGCACTTACTTAAGCTTCAATAGCAGGCAGAGCGGACGGCAGCAGTAACGTCACTCCGCCTGCTCCGTCTGCTTCATTCATAAAGTGGGCAGAGCAGGCGCTCGACGTCAGTGAGTGACGTTACTGCTGCCGTCCGCTCTGCCTGCTATTGAAGCTTAAGTAAGTGCTATGGGGATACAGGGGAACATGGGAGAGCGCAGCGTTAGTTCAACTTAATAACAGGATAAGGATTCATGTTTATAAATACTTTGGTGAGCAGAGGGCCGGTGTATTGGGGGACACTGTTATGAGGGGGATCTGTGGATGACATATAGCAGTGTCATCCACAGATCCCCCCCATAACAGTTCCATCCACAGATCCCCCCACCTCATAACAATGCCATCCACAGATATCCCACCCCATAGCAGTACCATCCACAGATATCCCACCCCATAACAGTTCCATCCACAGATCCCCCACTTCATAACAATGCCATCCACAGATCCCCCACCCCATAACAATGCCATCCACAGATACCCCCACCCCATAACAATGCCATCCACAGATATCCCACCCCATAGCAGTACTATCCACAGATCCCCATAACAGTGCCATCCACAGATCCCCCATAACAGTGCCATCCACAGATCTCCCATAACAGTGCCATCCACAGAACCCCCATAACAGTGCCATCCACAGATCCCCCATAACAGTGCCATCCACAGATCCCCCATAACAGTGCCATCCACAGATCCCCCATAACAGTGCCATCCACAGATCCCCCATAACAGTGCCATCCACAGATCCCCCATAACAGCGCCATCCACAGATCCCCCATAACAGCGCCATCCACAGATCCCCCATAACAGCGCCATCCACAGATCCCCCATAACAGTGCCATCCACAGATCCCCCATAACAGTGCCATCCACAGATCCCCCACATGACAGTGCGTCATCCACAGATCCCCCATAATAGTGCACAGACCACCATTAATTCAAAGCCCACCAAAAGCACAACTTTTGGTTAAAAATATTTTTTTCTTATTTTCCTCCTCAAAAACCTAGGTGCGTCTTATAGTGAAGTTTAATATTTGTATATATATATATATATAGGTCTCACTTGTGTTATTGGGCAACAGGATGTTGGGGGTCAGCAGTCATGAAACAACAATGTTGTTCTATGAAAATGTACGATTTTTATTTTTATTTTTTGATGCGGCCCACATAAACTTAAATTTAGTTTTTTTGGCCCATGTTAGCCTTTGAGTTTGACATGCTTGCTTTAGGTGTTCCACCAGAATTATAGGAAAATGGAGATGAAATTTCAGAATTTCACTTTTTTGGCAGATTTTCCATTTTAATCTATTTTTTTCTGCTAACAAAGCAAGGGTTAACAGCCAAATAAAACTCAATATTTATTACCCTCATTCTGTAGTTTACAGAAACACCTAATTTGTGATCGTAAACTGCTGTACGGGGACACGGCAGGGACGCCATATGGTTTTTGGAGGGCACATTTCACTGGGATAATTTTAAGTTGCCATGTCACATTTGAAGACCCCCCTCATGCACCCCTAGAGTAGAAACTCCAAAAAAGTGACCCCATTTTGGAAACTACGAGATAAGGTGGCAGTTTTGTTGGTACTATTTTAGGGGACATATGATTTTTGATTGCTCTGTATTACACTTTTTGAGAGGTAAGGTAACCAAAAAAAGCTGTTTTGGCACTGTTTTTATTTTTTGTTATTTACAATGTTCATCTGACAGGTTAAATCATGTACTATTTTTATAGAGCAGGTTGTTACGGACACTACAATACCAAACATGACTACTGTTGTTTGTTTCAGTTTTACATAATAAGTGTCTCCATATTCTGAAAGCCATAGTTGTTTTTTTGGGCGTCTATCTTATGTAGGGGCTAATTTTTTTCGGTATGAGATGACGGTTTGATCGGTACTATTTTGCGGTGCATATGACTTTTTGATTGCTTTGTTTTACACTTTTTGTGATGTAAGGTGACAAAAAATTGCTTTTTTGACACTGTTTTTATTTTTATTTTTTTTACGGTGTTCATCTGAGGGGTTAGGTCATGTGATATTTTTATACAGCAGGTCATTACGGATGTGACAATACCTAATATGTCTACTTTTCTTATTTATTTAAGTTTTACACTATAAAAGCATTTTTAAAACAAAACAAAATCATGTTTTAGTGTCTCCATATTCTGTGAGCCATAGTTTTTTTTGGGGTTTTTTTGGGCCAATTGTCTTAGGTAGGATCTCATTTATTTCGGGATAAGATGACGGTTTGATTGGTACTATTTTGGGGTGCGTATGACTTTTTGATCGCTTGGTATTACACTTTTTGTGATGTAAGGTGTCAAAAAGTGGCTTTTTTGGCACCGATTTAATATATATAAATTTTTTTCAAACTGTGTTCACCTGAGGGGTTAGATCATGTGATATTTTTATACAGCAGGTCATTAAGGACATGGCAATACCTAATATGTCTACTTTTTTTTATTTTTTTCACTTGTAAAACCATTTTTGAAACAAAAAAATCGTGTTTTATAGTCTCCATAGGGCTCTTTTTTGCGGGATGAGGTGACAGTTTGATTAGTACGATTTTGTGGGGCATACGCCTTTTTGATCACTTGGTGTTGCACTTTTTGTGATGCAAGGTGACAAAAAAAATATTGTTTTAGCACAGTTTTTATTTAATTTTTTTCTACAGCGTTCAGGTGGATCATGTGATATTTTTATAGAGCCGGTCGTTATGGACGCGACAATTACCAATATGTCTGGTTTCCTTTTTTTGGGGGACAGTTTTATGTTTTATTTTGGGATTTTTTTTTTCTTTTTTATTATAAAAAACATCTATTTTTTTTGTTCTACTCTGGGACTTCAACTTCTGGCGTCTATTGTAATACATTGCATGTCAGCTTGTATGCTGACAGCCTGCCTGTGATACCCAGCCTAAGGGCTGGATCTCACTGGCTTTCGTAGAAGACAAGCCCCGATATCCTATGGAAGCCATCGGGCTTGCCTTCTTTGCTCTGCCATCGGGTCCCCGCCACTGCAGCACGGGGACCCGATGGAGATGCGGAGGCCACCCGTACCCTCTGCAAACCCTCTGCATGCCGCGGTCAGCTTTGACAGCAGCATACAAGGGTTAATATGCCAGTACCGCTGTTTTCACCAATGCCGGAGTATGCAGCAGGGGCCTGGCTATCAGTGACTGCCGGGTCCATGCCGCTGATCAGGGGTTGCAGCCGCTGATCGGCGGTAATGCTGATTATAGACATTTAACCCCTCAGCTGCCATGGTCAAATGCGACCATGGCATCTGGGAATTCTAAAACTGGGAGCTGTGCACTTCCCGGTCAGGGCCATCTTCGCCTGGCTGAGATCAGGGGAATGCGGCATGTGCTAGTAATAGGCCTAAAGCTGTACTAGCTGTTCCAATGTAGGCCTGTAAGTGGCAGCACTGCATTGGAATATACTGATTGCAGTATTCTGTATTGCATAGATACACATTTACAGAATACAAGATGCAATCCTCTGATTGCATATTATAGTCAACTAGGGTGACTTAGGCTAATTGCACACTCAAGCGGTCGAAAATGGATCAGTTTTGCCCCAATACATTCTGAATGGAAAAGGATCCGCAGTTTGCCTCCGATCAGTCTCCATTCCGCTCTGGAGGCGGACACTAAAACGCTGCCTGCAGCGTTTTACTGTCTGCCTGTCGAAGCGGAGCCAAATGGATCCACCCTGGCACACAATGTAAGTCAATGGGGACGGAGCCATTTTCTCTGACACAATCTGGCACAATAGAAAACTGATCCGTCTCCCATTGACTTTCAATGGAGTTTATGACTGATACGTCTTGGCTATGTTACAGATAATACAAACGAATCCGTTCATGACGGATGCACGTGGTTGTATTATAACAGATCCGTTTTTGCAGATCCATGACGGATCCGCCCAAAACGCGAGTGTGAAAGTAGCATTAAAAGTGTTATCCCATCTTAGACAATGTGGGCATATCGTTAGGATATGCCCCCATTGTCTGATAGGTGTGGGTCCTACCTCTGGGACCAGCACCTACAAGGAGAACGGAGCCGGGGAGAGTTGTGGCTGGAGGACACCGGGTTTCCCGAGGTCCGTCCACCACCAGGCGCAGCTCCCCGCCTCTCCCATTGAAGTGAATGGGAGCGCACCGCGCATGCGCGGCCACCGCTCCCATTCATTTCTATGGGGCGGACAGAAATACCCGAGCCCAGCGCTCGGCTATTTTCGGCGGCTCCATAGAAATGAATGGAGGGCGGCTGCGCATGCGCAGTGCGCCCTCCTCAACTTTCTCCGCTCCGTTCTCCTTGTAGGTGCGGGTCCCAGAGTGGGACCTGCACCTATCAGACAATGGGGGCATATCCTAGCGATATGCCCCCATTGTCTAAGATGGGATAACCCTTTTAAACAGTTTTACAAAATATAAAATATAGAAATTAAAATTACCTTCTCCCTTTCCATAAAAAAAAACTTACAAAAAACCCATCATGGGCAACACCTGTACTATTAAAATACCACCAGGGCCACCAGGAGACATGATACTGTCTGGACTCAGGAACTATACTGTAAGGGGGTCACAAGGTGACATTATACTGTTTGGGAAAACAATTTGTAACCCCTCCACCATCAGTTTAATAATGTCTTGTGGCCCCCATACAGTAATGTCGTCTTGTTGCTCCTGTATGGATGCCATCACCATGTGCATTGCAGTGCAGCTTGCAGGCAGGGCCAGGGCCGCAGAAGACATAGACAGTACAACCTTTATTTCTGACACCTGGGCCGTTAGCGTCTCTCACTCCTCTTCCCCCACCTTGGCTTGGACACGGATTGCTGACTGACTTTGCGCGCTTCGCTCTTGTGCTCGGCCAGTGGCGGAGACTTGAATATGGGAGCGAGGAGGAGCCGGGGGCGGCCGCTGCAGGGAGTTATATGTACGGTACGCATATGCATGATGTAGGGGCGGACTGACACAGATTTAGGAGCGGTCAGCATGCATATGACTGCTCCTATGACGTCACCAAATACCGCGGTTATTTGGAAAGGGGATATCGCCATATCGCCGTTTCTTAATACCGCGGTATATCGTGGACACTTGTTTACCGCTCAACCCTACCTCCAGAGCGGAATTGAGACTGATCAGAGGCAAACTGATGCATTCTGAGCAGACCCTTATCCATTCAGAATGCATTAGGGCAAAACTGATCCGTTTTGGACCTCTTGTGAGAGCCCATGATGGATCTCACAAAAGGAAAGCTAAAACGCGAGTGTGAAAGTAGCCTAATGCAACCGTATCAGTTTCCCATGCCACACACAGAAACGCTGCTTGCAGCAATTTCATGTCCAGCATGGGAACGGAACAAACTGGAACGGAATTGTTCAGTTTTGTCTCTATTGACAATGAATGGGGACAAAACTGAAACGTTGTTCTGCGGTTTGGAGAGCCTGTGTCGGATCTCAAAACGGGACAGCACAACTCTGAAAGTAGCCTAAGTCATACGCACCCTGAAATGGTATAAATAAAAATGACAGATCGTCCCGCAAAAAATATGCCTCCACTCAGCAGAACTATAAAAAAAAGTTTAAGGGGTCAGAATATTTCCAAAGCTTTTATTTATTTATTACAGTTATAGGTACAGTTTTAAACTTCTGGGTGGCACATATAACGCTATTGGATCTGTCTAATAGGCTCAAATGTGGTGACAGACTCCCTTTAAGTATTAGGCTACACAGAGCGGCGCCCAGGGATCTCCCTGCACTTACTATTATTCATGGGTGCCGCTCCGTTCGCCCGTTGTGCCCCCATTACTGTGTCCTGCTCCATATGCTAATTACTATCGGAGCAATGGGGAGGAGACATCAGCTTCTTTAGTGGGCGTTCCTTCTCCCTGGCCGTAGCGCTGTCCAATCGCAGCGCAGGGAGAAGGAACACTCAGGAGAGAAGCTGATGTCTCCTCCCCATTGCTCCGATAGTAATTAGCATATGGAGCAGGAGACAGTAATGGGGCACAACGGGCGAACGGAGCGGCACACAGGAATAATAGTAAGTGCAGGGAGATCCCTGGGTGCCGCTCTGTGTAGCCCAATACTTAACTAAGTCCGGACCCATATAAGGTCATCTTTAACACATAATACAGGGGGCAGGTGCTGGCAGCAGAATCGCATACCTGGCACCCTGCCTCTGACAGGGAGCTGCGATCAGCGGCAGTTAACCCCTCAGGTGCGGCACCTGAGGGGTTAACTGCCGCTGATCTGCTGCCAGTGCCCGCCTCCTGTATTAAGGGTTAATTATCATTGGCGCAGTGCGCCCCCCCCCCCAGTATTAAATCATTGGTGGCAGTGGCGACAGGGTCCCCTCCCCTTCTCATTGGTGGCAGTGGCCACAGGGTCCCCTCCTCTTCATTGGTGGCAGTGATGACAGAGTCCCCTCACCTCCTCTTATTGGTGGCAGTGGCAGTTTCTGATCGGAGCCCCGGCTGTGTAATCCTGGGGCTCCGATCAGTTACCATGGCAGCTAGGATGCTACTGCAGTCCTGGCTGCCATAGTCAGCTCCCTGCTGCCGTGTGCATAAAGCCCAGAGCAGCAGGGAGAGTGTGAAGTCCTATTCACCCTGATAGAGATCTATTAGGGTGAATAGGACAAGGGATGAAAAGATCCCAGGTTCTGGCCCCTAAGGAGGGAAATAGTTATTAAATAAAAAGTGTAAAACAAAAAAAAAGTTTAAAAAAACACACCAAATTATTAAGTATAAATCACCCCCTTTCCCAATTTCACATATAAAATATAGAAATAATAAATAAATAAACATATCGCCACGTCCAAAAAGTCCAAACTATTAAAATATATAAAAAATAAAACTGTGCGATTTGCCATTTTTAAAAATGAGAGTAATAAAAATCATCTGATGTTTAGGACTCTGAAATGACAAATGTTGCAGTGTACTTTATGCGTTTGTCATTTAAAAAGGTTTGAAGTGATGTTACTTTGTATAATGTGGAGGAAGTTAAAGGGCTTCTGTCACCCCCAAAACACATTTTATTTTTTTTGGGCTTGTTAAAATCCTTATTTAACTACTATTCCCTATATAGGGATTTTACCTTTGTCTGTGGCTTCTTTTCCTTAAAAAACGATCTTTTAAAATATGCAAATCACTTCACTACCAGCAAGTAGGGCGTCTACTTGCTGGTAGCCGCCGCAAAAAACCGCCCCCTCCTCCTGTTGATTGACAGGGCCAGCGAGCGCTCTCCTCCTCCGGCTGGCCCTGTCATCATTTCAAATCCCGCGCCTGTCTTCATTCGGCGCAGGCGCTCTGAAAGAAGGAGGCTCGCCTCCTCAGCACTCCCTCAGTGCGCCTGCGCCGATGTCACCGAAAGAGAGCGCCTGCGCCGAATTAAGACAGGCGCGGGATTTGAAATGATGACAGGGCCAGCCGGAGGAGGAGAGTGCTCGCTGGCCCTGTCAATCAACAGGAGGAGGGGGGGGGGGGGGTTTGCGGCGGCTACCAGCAAGTAGACGCCCTACTTGCTGGTAGTGAAGTGATTTGCATATTTTAAAAGATCGTTTTTTAAGGAAAAGAAGCCACAGCCAAAGGTAAAATCCCTATATAGGGAATAGTAGTTAAATAAGGATTTTAACAAGACCAAAAAAAATAAATGTGTTTTGGGGGTGACAGAAGCCCTTTAACCGCCTCCGGACCGCCTAACGCAGGATCGCGTTCCGGAGGCGGCAGCCCTGCGCAGAGTCACGCATATACGCGTCATCTCGTGAGACGCGAGATTTCGCTCAAAGCCGGCCCGCGCATGTGCATCGCGGGCCGGCAAAAGTTAGAGGGGGGTCGCGTCATCAGCTTGCCAGCCAATGATCGTGGCTGGCAAGCTGATGATTTTTAAAAAATCGAATCAAAAGCCAGATAACACATTATATTTGTAAATATGATGTGTTAAATGGCTTCTCTGCTCCTCTGCTGGTCCTTTTCGTCGGTTGGTTCTAGCAGAGGAGCAGACATCACAGTGAGTAGCACCAAACACTTCACTTAGCCCCAGATCACCCCCCATCACCCGAATTAACCCCTTGATCACCCCTTGATCGCCCCTGTCAATCATCTAGTGAAAGGAAAAAAGTGATCAGTGTAAACTGTCACTTTTTTTTTCCACTGGTATTGACTGATATGTTTTAGGATAGTTTAGGTCCCTTGGTTAGGTAGTTTAGCGATTGTTTAGCGCCCAGCCCACCGCACCGCAGTCACTTATTCGCTGTTTAGCGTATCGCTAATCAGCATTTGTACTTTTATAGTATCTGTAAGTGATCAAAACTGATCACAGTCAGATATATAATTGTATTAGTGTCACCTTAGTTCGGCCTCCACCCAAAACGCAGTGTTTGCCCGATCAGGCCTGATCGGTCGCCCACACGTGCGTTCACCCACGCCCGCCCCGCCGCAGTGACAAAAAAATTATTATTTTTTGATCACCGCACAATCACTTTACAAGCGCTGCGGCGATAAAAAAATCAGTTTTGATATTTTTTATCAATCGCAGCGGCCTCCGGTACTTCGCTAGCCTCCCATTTGTAAGACAGGCTTGCTTTTTTTCTTGGGTAGTCTCAGGGAATACCCCTAAATTTAGTAGTCCAAATGTCAAACAGGGGGTATTCTTCTGAAGAGGCCTACAGGATTCTGACCCAGTCAGATGAGGAATGGGAACCCTCATCTGACGAATCTAGCGGGTCAGAATATGAACCTGTAGAAAGCAGTGGCAGTCTGACCCAAAGTTCGGACGAGGAGGTTGAGGTCCCTGATAGCACCAGGCGTACCCGGCCTCGTGTCGCTAGACCACAGGTTGTGCAGGATCCGTTTCAAGGGCAGCAGAGTGGGGCTGGCGCTGTCGGATTAAGTGGTGAGGCATACACCAGCAGCGCAGCCCTCCCTAGACCTAGTACCAGCACTGCCGTACAACATGGTGAAGTGGCGAGCACCAGAAGGGCAGTTGAAGCTGGTACGTTGGCACGTGCAGTAGTCACCCCGTCGCAGCCACCGCACAGACAGGCCCGTAGAGCCCCTAGAGTCCCTGGGGTGCTGGCAAACCCTGATTGGCAGTCACCAACTTCAGCCGCACCTGTAGTTCCCCCTTTCACCGCCCAGTCTGGAGTTCGGGTTGAGACAGCTCAGATGGGTTCGGCCCTGGCATTTTTTGAGCTGTTCTTGACTGCGGAGCTCTTGGACTTAGTCGTGGCAGAAACAAATCGGTATGCCACTCAATTTATAGCCGCCAACCCGGGAAGCTATTATGCCCAGCCTTTCCGGTGGAAACCAGTCCAAGTTTCCGAAATTAAAATTTTTCTGGGCCTTCTCCTGAACATGGGTCTAACCAAAAAGCATGAATTGCGGTCATATTGGTCCACAAACGCGATTCATCACATGCCCATGTTCTCTTCTGCTGGCACGTTTTGAGACCATCCTGCGTTTCCTGCACTTTAGCGACAACAGCACCTCCCGTCCCAGATGCCACCCAGCTTTTGACCGGCTGCTCAAAATTCGGCCCCTCATAGACCACTTCAACCAGAAATTTGCAGATTTGTATACCCCTGAGCAAAACATCTGCGTAGACGAGTCCCTAATACATTTTACCGGGCGCCTTGGCTTCAAACAATACATCCCAAGCAAGCGCGCCCGGTATGGGGTCAAATTGTATAAGCTCTGTGAAAGGGCCACAGGCTATACCCACAAATTTCGGATCTATGAGGGAAAAGATCAGACCCTGGAGCCGGTCGGTTGCCCTGACTACCTGGGGAGCAGTGGGAAGACAGTCTGGGACTTGGTGTCACCCTTATTTGGCAAGGGGTACCATCTTTATGTGGACAATTTTTACACAAGTGTGCCCCTCTTCAGGCATTTGTTCCTAGAACAGATTGGCTGCTGTGGCACCGTGCGACCTAGTCGCCGGGGCTTTCCCCAACGGCTCGTTACCACCCGTCTTGCAAGGGGGGAGAGGGCTGCCTTGTGTAACCAAGAACTGCTCGCGGTGAAATGGAGAGACAAGCGTGACGTTTACATGCTCTCCTCCATTCACGCAGACACGACAATACAAATTGAAAGGGCAACCCGTGTCATTGAAATGCCCCTCTCAGTCCACGACTATAATGCGCTCATGGGAGGGGTGGACTTCAATGACCAGATGTTGGCTCCCTATTTAGTTTCCCGACGCACCAGACGCTGGTATAAGAAGGTGTCTGTATATTTGATTCAATTTGCGATGTACAATAGTTTTGTTCTCTACAGTAAGGCTGGGAGAACAGGATCCTTCCTCAAATTTCAGGAAGAGATCATCGCGAACCTCCTGTATCCAGGAGGTTCCGTGGCCCCAACCACCAGTGTAGTTAGCCGTCTACACGAGCAACATTTCCCCAGTGTCGTTCCTGGTACCTCAACCCAACAGTCACCCCGAAAAAGATGTCGTGTCTGTAGCAGGAGTGGAATAAGGTGTGACACCCGCTGCCCTGACCACCCTGCCCTATGCTTAGGGGAGTGTTTCCGGAAGTACCACACACAGGTACACTTAGCATAGGGATTGCATCTCACAGGACAGGCACATAGGGCTATTAGGGCCCTTACACTCACAGCTACTGCAAACCTCTCCTTTCACCTGGGATAAAGTGCATAATGTACTTCGCCACATCTTTGGGCGATTTGCGCTTTGCACATTGTCCCATGGGGAGGGAGAGGTTTGTCCTATAAAGGTAAAAAAAAAATATTAATAATAATAATAATCACCGATAAGCAAAAAAGTTAATGTTCAGTACAAAAAGTTTATATGTTCTGTTCAAAAGTTATTATAAAGTTAATAAATTTATTGCGTTGCGGCCTGGTTTTTTCTTTTTTGTTTTGTTTTTTTTTACCTTCCAGGTGGACCAACCGATCGACTAGCTGCAGCACTGATGTGCATTCTGACAGAAGCATTGCGCTGCTGTCAGATTACACAAAAGTCAGTGTATGCGGCGCTGCAAGACGAGATTTCTCCTCTGCAGTAAAAGATTCGTTTGCCGAGGCATATGAGCTGAGGAGGCGGCGGTGTTCATATACTTTGGCAAACACTTTGTATATAAAAAAAAAATAATCCCAGCAATGATTTATTCATCCACATCGATTGATGTGAATGGAGAAATCGGGTTTGCCAGGGCATACGAGCTAAGTGGGTATGGATGTTGGGCGGAGCTCCTATGTCCTGGCAGACGCCTTTCCCCTCCTTTTTTTTTTTTGGCAGAGATTTTTTCATCCACATTGATCGATGCGAATGAAGAAATCTGTGCCGTTCATTTTTTCTTTCAGCCCAGAGGCTGAACGAAAAAAAAAAAATAACTCATTACCCGTATGCTCAATATAAGGAGAATAGCAGAAACTCCTAATGCTGGCCATACAGGTAATGATTGCGGAGACCCTCAAATGC
Source organism: Bufo bufo (assembly GCF_905171765.1). Classification (NCBI taxonomy): domain Eukaryota; kingdom Metazoa; phylum Chordata; class Amphibia; order Anura; family Bufonidae; genus Bufo; species Bufo bufo. Next base: position 527,709,251 of record NC_053391.1, on the reverse strand, counting down.
CAGGGCAGTACAAACACCCTACAAATTACCCCATTTTGGAAAGAAGACACCCCAAGGTATTCCGTGAGGGGCATATTGAGTCCATGAAAGATAGAAATTTTTGTCCCAAGTTAGCGGAAAGGGAGACTTTGTGAGAAAAAAACAAAAAAAAATCAATTTCCGCTAACTTGTGGCAAAAAAAAATAATTTCTATGAACTCGCCATGCCCCTCATTGAATACCTTGGGGTGTCTTCTTTCCAAAATGGGGTCACATGTGGGGTATTTATACTGCCCTGGCATTTTAGGGGCCCTAAAGAGTGAGAAGAAGTCTGGGATCCAAATGTCTAAAAATGCCCCCCTAAAAGGAATGTGGGCCCCTTTGCGCATCTAGGCTGCAAAAAAGTGTCACACGTGGTATCGCCGTACTGAGGAGAAGTTGGGGAATGTGTTTTGGGGTGTCATTTTACATATACCCATGCTGAGTGAGAGAAATATCTCGGTCAAATGCCAACTTTGTATAAAAAAATGAGAAAAGTTGTCTTTTGCCGAGATATTTATCTCACCCAGCATGGGTATATGTAAAATGACACCCCAAAACACATTGCCCAACTTCTCCTGAGTACGGAGATACCACATGTGTGACACTTTTTTGCAGCCTAGGTGGGCAAAGGGGCCCACATTCCAAAGAGCACCTTTCGGATTTCACCGGCCATTTTTTACAGATTTTGATTTCAAACTACTTACCACACATTAGGTCTCCTAGAATGCCAGGCCAGTATAACTACCCCACAAGTGACCCCATTTTGGAAAGAAGACACCCCAAGGTATTCCGTGAGGGGCATGGCGAGTTCCTAGAATTTTTTTTTTTTTTTCACAAGTTAGCGGAAAATGATGATTTATTTTTTTTTCTTACAAAGTCTCATATTCCACTAACTTGTGAAAAAAATAAAAACTTCCATGAACTTACTATGCCCATCAGCGAATACCTTGGGGTGTCTTCTTTCCAAAATGGGGTCACTTGTGGGGTAGTTATAGTGCCCTGGCATTCTAGGGGCCCTAATGTGTGGTAAGTAGTTTAAAATCAAAATCTGTAAAAAATGGCCGGTGAAATCCGAAAGGTGCTCTTTGGAATGTGGGACCCTTTGCCCACCTAGGATGCAAAAAAGTGTCACACATGTGGTATTGCCGTACTCAGTTGAAGTTGGGCAATGTGTTTTGGGGTGTCATTTTACATATACCCATGCTGGGTGAGAGAAATATCTTGGCAAAAGACAACTTTTCCCATTTTTTTTATACAAAGTTGGCATTTGACCAATATATTTATCTCACCCAGCATGGGTATATGTAAAATGACACCCCAAAACACATTGCCCAACTTCACCGGCCATTTTTTACAGATTTTTATTTCAAACTACTTTAACAGCCCCTAGAATGCCAGGGCACTATAACTACCCCACAAGTGACCCCATTTTGGAAAGAAGACACCCCAAGGTATTCGCTGATGGGCATAGTGAGTTCATAGAAGTTTTTATTTTTTGTCACAAGTTAGTGGAATATGAGACTTTGTACGAAAAAAAAATTAAAAAATAAAAATCATCATTTTCCGCTAACTTGTGACAAAAAATAAAAAGTTCTATGAACTCACTATGCCCATCAGCGAATACCTTAGGGTGTCTACTTTCCGAAATGGGGTCATTTGTGGGGTGTTTGTACTGTCTGGCCATTGTAGAACCTCAGGAAACATGACAGGTGCTCAGAAAGTCAGAGCTGCTTCAAAAAGCGGAAATTCACATTTTTGTACCATAGTTTGTAAACGCTATAACTTTTACCCAAACCATTTTTTTTTTTACCCAAACCATTTTTTTTTTTACCCAAACCTTTTTTTTTTTTATCAAAGACATGTAGAACAATAAATTTAGAGAAAAATTTATATATGGATGTCGTTTTTTTTGCAAAATTTTACAACTGAAAGTGAAAATGTCATTTTTTTGCAAAAAAAATCGTTAAATTTTGATTAATAACAAAAAATGTAAAAATGTCAGCAGCAATGATATACCACCAAATGAAAGCTCTATTAGTGAGAAGAAAAGGAGGTAAAATTCATTTGGGTGGTAAGTTGCATGACCGAGCAATAAACGGTGAAAGTAGGGTAGGTCAGAAGTGTAAAAAGTGGCCTGGTCATTAAGGGTGTTTAAGCTAGGGGGGCTGAAGTGGTTAAGAACGTGTCAAGTTGACATTTTGACAAGTATTTTTGAGACTTTGTAAGGCATTAGTAATGATGTCCCTGAAAAAACATTGAGTTAATAATAAGCTAGTACAGTGATGGGCAAACTGCGGCTCTCCAGCTGTTGTAAAACTACAAATCCCATCATGCCCTGCTGTAGGCTGATAGCTGTAGGCAGACTGGGCATACTAGGAGTTGTAGTTCTACAACAGCTGGAGAGCCGCAGTTTGCCCATCGCTGAGCTAGTAGAAAACAAAGAAACTGAAGTGGACATTTTGATGAATGTTTGAACCTGTAAATGAACAAGTGTGTTTATTTTATACAGTGTAAAATGTGTATCTGCTTACAGTATTACAGAGCCGAAATTGAAGCCCTACATTCTTCTGGAACCACAGCAGTGGTAAAATTTTGTGACTATGGGAACTATGAAGAAGTACTATTAGAAAACATTAAACCGATCCAGGCAGAGGCATGGGTGAGTGGTGATGGTAATATGTAATTTAAAATTGTGCCCTAGTGATAGATACAGGCTGTGAAATGATTTACAAGGGGAATGGTAACACACGGTTGTCAATTTATTCACATACCTCTCAACTTTTGAAAAGCCCGAGATCAGTGCACCATGGCAATTTTTTTTTTTTACATTAAGCCACTCCACTAACGCTGCCCAATACCTTTCTGTACCACTTCCTCCCAGTCATCTTACAGCCTCCACACAGTAGTAATGCCCCCTTAGTGGGCCCACAGAGTAGCTATGCCTTAGTGCCCCTATACACTTGACCCCTTAGTTCTCCCACACAGTAGTTATGCTCCCTTAGTGCCCCATTAACAATAGAATGTCCCTTTAGTGTTCCCCTTACCTTAGTGTTGGTCTCTTGGTGCCCACCTTACAATAGTATGGCCCCCTTAATGGTCCCTTTACAATAGTGTTGTTCCTTTAGTGCCCCCTCACAATAGTGAAGCCCTATCATTTTAATACAATAAAAAGTAATACTCAACTAGACACGGTCTCCTGATGAACAGAGCACAGGCATGATGATGTCACTGCATCACGCCTGGCTGCTGGAGAGAACACAGGATGGTGAATGTTGGAGCAGAGAGCTTCACCATTTTAGGCTCCATTCACACGTACGCAAGTGTTGTCCGCACTCGTTCCGCAATTGTTTGTGTGGAACGGGTGCAGACCCATTCATTCTCTATAGAGACTGAATGGATGCGGAGAGCACACTATGTGCTCTCCGCATCCGCATTTCCATAGCGCGGCCCCCGATCTTCCGGTCCGCAGCTCTGGAAAAAAAAAATAGAACATGTCCTATTCTTGTCCGCAATTGCGGACAAGAATAGGCATTTCTATGGGGGTGCCGGCCGGGTGTATTGCGGATCCGCGATGCACTACGTACGTTTGAATGGACCCTAACTGTATTTAACAGTGTCTGCATCCTGTGCGGGACAGCTGCTGAAATCTAGGACTGTCCTGTCAATCTAGGATGGTTGAGAAGGTATGTATGATCTGTGCCTCAGGAAGAAGTTGGCACCATTTACTCCTGGTCAATTAAATTGAACCAAACCCCCGATTTAGTCTTGCTGGAGATTCCTCACTTATTTAATACTTCCCTTACAATATAGAGCCTTCTGTGACTGAAATTGCATAGCAGACAAGCACCAAAGATGCAATCACTTTGTATGAGCACTAAGATAAACAGACTGGATTATTGTAACTCGATTATGCCCATACTTCTTTCTTGTATGGCATGTGGCGCATGCGCAGTCCATTCTCTGAGGCTGATACCAGTACAGGGTTGAAAGACCAGGCAGATGCTTACACCTTGAGTACAGGCGCTCGTGCAGAGTCTTTTGAGTGACGTTGGGGGGAGCTGGGAGGGAACCTTGGGATGTGGGGTGGTGCTGAGCTCCTTCAGAATGGGCACGGCTGGGCTCCAGAGACATTAGGAACAGCACCTTGCACTCTTTTCAGAGGAAATATGCATAGTGATAAAATCTATTTTCTGAATATACTAAAGCATGCATATCTATGGCAAAGGTATAGTGCAGGCTTTATGCCCTTTTTCTCTAATAAAAGAGATAGATGGGTGTGAAATTTCATCTACTGAACGAGCCGCTGACGTAAGAGACTGACTTTAACCATTAGAGCACTTAATTTTTACCCTCTTGCCCAACCAAAAGGATAAGAGAATAGGTATGATACTTGCTGTGCACCCGGCTGAATTAATGAGTTGGAGAATTACCAGCTAAGCCTGTAGATCCTGCACACTCGTACGTTACCAAAGCTGGCATACCAGCTGGTCTCATAAATGCGCAATTGTTGAAAAATCTGGTGACTGGGCAGGCCAAGTTATGGTTGCAATTTGGTGGAGACATTCCAAGGGAACCCTTGCTGTGTATGGGCGAGCATTATTCTACTGAAAAAAATGCCAGTTGTAAGCGCTGCCATGACGGGCAACACATGTGGCCGCAGGATGTCCTGCATATATCGCTGAGCTCTTGGTGTGTCTTGTATCCCTACTAGGGGTGACCAACTGTCGTATGCAATGACTCCTAAGATCATCACACCAGAACATGGGGAAGTTTGTCGCTCCAAAGCAAATGTGGGCTTGATGCACCCACCGTAAGGCTGCCATACTCTGACTCGACCGTCGTCAGTTCCTAAACCGAACCTGGATTTGTTGCTAAAGATAATACAGTTTCAGTCCAGATTTCTCATTCACGACACCACTCCAAACAAAGACAAGGATGCCTGGCTGGCAATGGCAGGACACGTAATTGGCGCCATAAAGGGTTTCCTTCTATTAAGTGCCTGGAAATGGTTCAGGCAGAGACTGTGGGAGCTGCTCATGCTTGTCAGTGAATCAAACATTCCTCTCTACTGGTGGTCTGTCTGGTGAATCCGGAGCCTGTTCGCTGTGTGTACGTGCCCTCTTAACAGCAAGGTCAGAACAGCCTAGATGGCGGGCAATTTGTTGAAATGACCATCCTACTTCTCAGAGATGGAAGCATCAGTGGACTTAGTCTGTCAGCTGGGCAGAATGTATTTTAGTGCGTTGTAGAGGCAGGTCTAGCATGTCAATCTTTCACTAAGAGGTGCACTACCCAAAAGTAGCATCTGAGAGAGTTTTTTATGGGAAGCACTATTACACCCTCATGGGGCAAGATCCAGTGTCCAGTCAGACCACACTTGTAAGCATTTACATATCTGCCCTATCTATCTGTCTGTCTACTTATCTATACATGTTACACAAACCTCCCTTTTCCCAATGCAAAGGCATATGATGCAAAGTTATTAGCGCATTCCATTCCCTCAGCACACAGTGTGAATGCGCACAAATAGGAAGGTGCAGACAATATCCCTCTTTAGAGGGATATGTTGAATGTATATCTGACAATGAGAAAGTTTGATGGCCAGGACTCAGACCTTGCTATGCTATTTTCCTTCCTTACATTGCTTTGTATAAATATAAAACATAATTGTGAAGGACCGGTTAACAGCACAGATTCTGAAGAAAAGCTAGAAAAGTATGAAAGGTTTGGTCCTGAAAGTGGAAGGCATCCTTGAGTGTGGAAGGTGCATGTTTTTTCTTCATTTTGAAAAACCCAATAATAAATTTGTTCAGATTTCTTTCATTATTTAGCACACTGAGAATAAGTAGTGATTCATTAATAAAGTGACAATATCCTGTTAATTGTGTTGTTTGAACAGTAATTTGCTTTATTTTTCATTTACTTAACCAAACATTAGCTGCCCCGATCAATATTAATTTGTGTTATAGTGTAATCTTTGGAATGTAAACAGGAAAATCAATGTGCCCTAATTTATGTAGTACACATTCATTCGCTTGCCATAATTCACCTAGCAGACATTTCTCATTAAGCTAGGGAACATTCTGCCTTTTCCTGTTACTGCTGCCAAGTTATCTTACTGGCTGTACTTCAGTATTCTTATTTTAACTTCCCCCTGTATTACTGGCCTAATTGCCATAAATTATATTAAGTTACATAGTAACATAGTTTATAAGGCCGAAAAAAGACATTTGTCCATCCAGTTCGGCCTGTTATCCTGCAAGTTGATCCAGAGGAAGGCAAAAAAAAAACCCTGTGAGGTAGAAGCCAATTTTCTTCATTTAAGGGGAAAAAACTTCCTTCCCGACTCCATTCAGGCAATCAGAATAACTCCCTGGATGAACGACCCCTCTCTAGTAGCTATAGCCTGTAATATTATTACGCTCCAGAAATACATCCAGGCCCCAATTGAACTCTTTTAGTAAACTCACCATCACCACCTCCTCAGGCAGAGAGTTCCATAGTCTCACTGCTCTTACCGTAAAGAATCCTTTTCTATGTTTGTGTACAAACCTTCATGCTGCGGTATTTTCTCCCTCCAAAATTCCGGAACACTTGCCGGAATGCTGGATCCAGCATTATTTTCTATTGAAATGCATTCATGCCGAGTGTTCTGGCAAAACGGATCCGGTTTTACAGTCTGCGCATGCACAGACCTTTAACATTGCAAACAATATATATACCGTCTCAGTTTTTCCGGATGACACTGGAGAGACGGATCCGGTGTTTCAATGCATGGACGGATCCGTCTACAAATGCTGTCCGTTTGCACACGGACTTCCGGATCTGGCAGGCAGTTCCAGCGACGGAACTGCCTGCCGGATCCTCACAACGCAAGTATGAAAGTACCGTAAATTAGTTTGACATGACCGTTCCCTCATGAAGCCATGCCGATACGGTGTTAACTGCTTATTTTTATTGAGGCGCTCCAAGATAGCATCTCTTAGAAAACCTTTAAACAGTTTACCCACGACAGAAGTTAAACTTACCGGCCTATAGTTTGCAGGCTCTGTTTTTGGACCTTTTTTGAATATTGGCACTTGTTAAGCGCCAATCCTGTGGAACACTCCCTGTCACTATAGAGTCTTTATATATATATATGAAATACATTACTTAATTCTTTTGGGGATACGGGGTGTATTCCATTTGGTACCAGTGATCTGTCTCTTTTAATTTTTTTAAGACGCCGCTGTACTTCTTTCTGGGTCAGACAGGGCACTTTTAATGGGGAATTTAGTTTATTTTCCTCTGTGAATACATTGGAGAAAACAATCTTTAATAGCTTTGCTAAAGGGCCGACACCTTCAGATTTATACTTTTTACCATTTCTATAACTGAAGAACAGATTAGGGTTACTTTCACTCTTTTTTGCAATTAATTCTGTCTCCAGCTTGGCTGATTTTATTTGTCTTTTTCATATTCTTTTTTTTTTCTTATATTTTTACAATGCTTCCTCAGTACCTGCCTGTTTTAGTGATTTTAAATGCTTTCTTTTTGTCATTTACTAATTTCTTTACATTTCTATTTATCCACATAGTTTTTTTCTTGTTCCTTAATCTTTTATTCCCATTAGGTATGTACCTCTCACAATTAGAATTTAGGATGCTTTTAAAAATATCCCATTTTGTGGCTGTATTTTTATTTTTGAGGACATTGTTCCAGTTAGCGATTCTAATGGCCTCTCTTAGCTGGTCAAATTGTGCTTTTTAGACATTTGATATTTTTGTGCCTCCTTCAAGAAACACTCATTTGAATGACAATTGGAAGGTTATTATTTTATAGTCACTATTTCCCAGGTGTCCCTCAAGCTGCACATCTGTTGTTTTGTCAGATCTATCAGTCAATGCTAAATCCAGTATGGCCGTCCCTCTAGTCGGATTCTGAACCAGTTGGGAAAGGTAATTGTCTTTGGTTACTGCCAAGAACCTGTTTCCTTTACGAGATCTACAGCTTTCAGTTTCCCGGTCTATATCTGGGTAGTTGAAGTCCTCTATGATAATGACCTCGTTTTGATTTGCCGCCTTATCTATTTTCCTAGGTAGTAGATTTTCTGTGGACTCTGTTATATTAAGTGGCTTATAATAAACTCCTATCAGTATTTTATTCTGGTTTTTATCTCTATGTTTTTCTACCCACAGTGACTCTACATGTTTATTTCCCTCACTTATATCTTCCCAGTCTTTACATAAAGGCAGACCCCTCCCTTTCTACTTTTTACAATCTTTTCTGAACAGCCTGTAACCCTGTATGTTAACCGCCCAGTCATAGCTATCATCCAGCCATGTCTCAGTTATTCCCACTCCTTCTCACACATTACCACTTCTAGGTCATCAGTTTTATTAGTCAGGCTTCTAAGCATTAGTATATGTACAGTTAAGAATCCCCCAGTCCCTAGTTTAAACACTCCTCCAACCTTTTAGCCATCCTCTCCCCCAAAACAGCTGCACCTTCCCTATTGAGGTGCAGCTGTTGTGTTTATTTACCCACAAACACAAGGATTCATTGGACTGTAATGTAACCATACACACAATGGGGCTAGATATATACACCTCTCATAGTCACTGCACAGTGGCCCACATTTGCTAATCCTGCGATTGAGGTCAACTTAGACTGGCTTTCTAGACCTTCACCAGATTGATCACCGTGTTCAGGCTGGATAAAAACATAGAATGTGTCGGCAGATAAGATCCATATGGCCCATCTAGTCTGAACTATTGGTTGGTCTACTGTAAGACAGATTTTTACGCCAGAATTGTGGCACAATTTTATCTCAAAATGGCACATCTTAAGCCCTCCCCTTCACTTGAAGCTCCTCCCTTTCCAATAAGCACTTTCCCTTGTTGAGCATGTCAGAACAAAAGTGTACAAAACCTTAGATGCGCCAATTTGCACCACTATTTAGAAAAAAAAATTGGCGTGGACACATTAGTAAATCTACACAAGTAAAACTAAGGCCTCATGCACACGGCCGTGTTTCGCGTCCGAGAGCGGTCCATGGTAACACGGCCTGAATTCCTGTTGAGAGCAGGAGCGCACGGCGTCATTGGTTGCTATGACGCAGTGCGCTTCATGCCGCCGCTGCACTACAGTAATACACTATACGAGTGGCATGAAGCGCACTGCGTCATAGCAACCAATGACGACGTGCGCTCCTGCTCTCAACAGGAATCCAGGCCGTGTTACCACGGACCGCTCTCGGCCACGGAACACGGCCGTGTGCATGAGGCCTAAGTGGAATGAGCACATAATATTTAGAACTATAAATGAGATGAATCCTAACCACGGCAAAAAGCTAACAATATCCAAATCGGACTGCTTTTGCCTCTTAATATTGTAGATGGTTTTAAGGACTTTAAAAGTTTCCAAAATGTATGTATTTGAGTTTTATAATTATTGTCCACGGACAGGTTTGAGTTTTGAGTATATGTATTTTCGATTAAAGGGGTTATCCCACTTAGCAGTTTCATACTTACCTGCTGCCACCGCGCGTTCACTTCCTGGATTCTGGCTGGGGGCGGGCTTCATCTTGATTGAAGACTGAACGCGCACGCTGCCGCGCATGCGCAATGTGACTTTTTTCTGGCCAGTATAGTACAGAGCCGGCGTGCGCGTTCGCAGCTCTGTACTATTCTGGCCGGGAAGAAGTCACCGTCGCGCATGCGCGGCAGTGTGCGCGTTCAGGACAGCGAGTGGCCCGGCCGGGAGAAAAGAAGTCTTCTGGGCAAGCGCGACCATCGGGATTTTGTGGAAGAGCGGTGGTCGTAACCAGGGGAGACCGAGTCACAACAATAAGGTAAGTGGGGATGAATTTTCTCCTAATCGGTGGGAATTTGTTAATAAAGTATATTTACAAAAATGATCACTGTCAAATCATTAACAGATTTAACAGTGATCATTATGATGGGATAACCCCTTTAACTTAGATGGAAAATGAGGACACTGCTAGACTAATGCATCCCCGGTTTTTCCATCGTTCTATTTTAGGAAGTTTTGCTCTTAAAAGTACAAATAACCCACCAAGTCTAATTCCTTTTGTACTGTACACTTAATTATTTTCCATCAGCAGTGCCATTCTAGAATGCAAGTTTCAAGCAAGGGTTTAAACTGAATATAATGATTATAAGGTAACAAAAACAGTATTCAAACTGAGAGAATATGGCCACAGTATAAAGTATCTAAAGCCTGGTGCCGAACAAAGCATAACAAAATTACCATTCATTTATCTCCCTGGATAGACAGCTTTTAGATGCACAGTGTTACTTTCAATAGTGTCATAATTGACATTCTAAATTATATATATTTCAGTGTGATTATTTGTTATAAAACTATAAAAAAAAAAAAAAAGACCACTGATCACTAAAGTGCATTGTCAAATACAGTTGCCAATTATTATACTTGAAAGTAACAAAAAAAAAAAAGAAGCTTTTGAAGTACAAAATGTAATTTACCAACTCTCAAATTCTGAAAGTACATGTCTATTAATTTGGAAAGAGTGAAGAAATATTTAGTTCACGAAGTGTCACTTGAAGAAATTGACCCTGCTTTTTAACCTTTTCTTTTATGGTACTCGTGTAATAATTTTTGTTTGATAGCCTGCTATTTATTAGTACGGAATGAGTAACAAAACCATCATCTGGAAGATTGACTTACCCAGAGTTGTCCTTGCTTTTTCTTTTCAAGTAGGATTAATTGTTTCTACGACACAGATTTAATTAAATCTAATGTAAGAATATGCATCGAGTTTTTACTATCTAACAGGAGTTTGTCAAAGCAATGAGCTGCAATGACACTCTTTTTTTTTTTTCTGTAGCATTTGTAGATGAGTCTGACCAGCAGGGCGCAGTAGATTGGGGAATCCTGTAAAATTACAATGGAAGTGAAGTTGAAAGTCAACTACTCCCTGTTGGGCACTAACGTGTAATAACTATTTGCAAAATTGCTTATATCTGTTATAATCATTGTAAGGCTGCAGTGGCACGGGGGCAGCAATTCCTTTGATAATAAAGTGTCCCCATCAATACTCTTCGTGGACCATTGACTATAATTGTTTGCTCTTTGGTTTGCCTTCTTAGGTACTTTCCAGTTGATCAGATAGTGTACATTTGCTGTGTTACAAGTGTCTATCTGCATTTTATCACTGAAAAGTAGTTTGTTGGCAGAAGAAAATATGAGTAATATGTGGCAGAATATCTGCCTACAGCTTTTGAGGAAATACATATTAATTTGTCTTTTTGTATACTTTTTGTGTATATTAAGAATTGTATATGTTCACAATTCCCATAACCCAGCATTGATGACCTGTACTTGATTATCAGATATCCAACGTTATTGAATATTCATGATAAACTGTGTAAACCTCACTTTCTAACAGCGGCGAAGTAGGTGCCAGGCATCATTGGCCCCTGAATTTATCGCCTGCTACCCAACATCCCTCAGCAAGCACTTGTCAACTGTATCTCTGTCCCCAAGATACTGATACAGTTAAATAATTGTCAGCTCCCTGCTCCACCACTCTGGTATCAGGGACTCTGCACAGGCAGGCACAATGGTATCCATTAAAGGGTTTCTATCACTTCGTTTCACCTATTTAGCTTTCAGACACTAGCGATCCGCTAGTGTCTGCTTTATCTAACCATCCTAATATAAGAGTTTATTGTCCTGCCGTTTAGCTAAAAAAATAACTTATATAGATATGCAAATGAGCCTCTAGGTGCTATGGGGGCGTGATTAGCACCTAGAGGCTCCGTCTACCTTAACAAACTGCCGCCGCCCAGCGCGTCCCTCCAGCCCGCCCATCTCCTCCGGAATGCGATGCTCCTCGTATTCGGCGCATGCGCAGTGAATGTCTGATAGCTTCCCTGCTCAGACATCTCCACTGCGCCTGTTCCTCGGAGCACTATGACGTCATCGGCGCAGGCGCAGTGGAGATGTCTGAGCAGGGAAGCGATCAGACATTCACTGCGCATGCGCCGAATACGAGGAGCATCGCATTCCGGAGGAGATGGGCGGGCTGGAGGGACGCGCTGGGCGGCGGCAGTTTGTTAAGGTAGACGGAGCCTCTAGGTCAGGGGTGCACAACGTTTCCTGGTTGGGGGCCACATTGCCAGACTGAACCAATGACGAGGGCCGAAATTAAAATTTAAAGGTATATTAACAACTGAAATATTGTACTTATGGCATATTGAACACACATTATATACCATTAATGTCTAGTTACACTTCCAGGACTCCCATCTAATGGGAGAAATACATGAAAAATATATGTGAGCAGCCACAAGACATAGGCATACATGTCTGTTACCAGATGGTTGGGGCCGCACAGAATGGTATCAAGGGCCGCATGTGGCCCTCGGGCCGCAGGTTGTGCACCCCTGCTCTAGGTGCTAATCACGCCCCCATAGCACCTAGAGGCTCATTTGCATATCTATATAAGTTATTTTTTTAGCTAAACGGCAGGACAATAAGCTCTTATATTAGGATGGTTAGATAAAGCAGACACTAGCGGATGGCTAGTGTCTGAAAGCTAAATAGGTGAAACGAAGTGATAGAAACCCTTTAATCTATAGATGCCAGGACAACGACTCTAGCCAACTTGATAAATTAACGTCATTGCACCTGTCTGCACCAAGCCACTAATTGCACATGCTTGAAGAGGTCTGTAGACCGTTCAGTTCTGTTTGTTATGGGAATGGGGATAGGTGAGTATAAAGTTTATTAGTTTAAGGGGTACTGAGGGGTTTTATACAGGACTGTGGGGGAGAGTAACAAGGTGGCTGTAAGGGACTCAAAGAGAGCACTATTACTGTGTAACTGTGTCTGGTGTTGTTAAATCCCATATTATATTGAAAAAAGTTACGGATTATTTGAATTTGTTACTTACTCATATTTTAGTGTATGTATTTTTTCCCATCATTCTGCACTCAATGCCCCATAGTGAGAAAGTGAATACTGACTGATATCTTTGCCAGTTTACTGAAAATATTGCATTAACATAAGTATTCAGACCCATCACCCAGTACTTAGTGGAAGCACCTTTTGGCTGCGATTACAGCCTCCAGTCTTCTTGGATATGATGACACAAGATCTTCACACCTGGATTTGGAGATTTTCTGTCATTCTTCTCTGCAGATCCTCTCACGCCTTATTAGGTTGGATGAGGACCATCAGTGGACATCTGTTTTCATTCTTTTGCAAAGATCTTTGGGTGTAAGTCATGGCTATGTCTCAGCCTTTCAAGGACATTCACAGAAGTGTCCTTAAGCCACTCCTGTGTTGTCTTAACTATGTACTTAGGTCATTTTCTTGTTGGAGTGTAAACCAAAAAGTTCAGTCTTGTTTTTTTCCGATGAGAGAGTCTGGTCTCTCACAGTCTGAGATTATTTTAGTTTAGGTGCTTTTTTGCAAACTCCAGGTGGTCTTTCATGTGTCTTTTACAGAGGAGAGGCTTCTTTCTGGCTTCTCTGCCATAAAGCCTAGATTGCTGGAGTCCTGCAAGGATGGCTGACCTTCTGGAAGTGTGTTCCATCTGCACACAAGATCTTAGGAGCTCAGCCACAGTGACCATTAGGTTCTTGGTCACTCTTCTCCCCGATTACTTAGTTTGGTGTAAGAGCTATCTCTAGGAAAAGCCCTGGTTATTCGAAACTTTTTCCATTTAGGAATTTATGGAGGCTAATGGGGGGCGGGGCCTGAGCATGTCGCTGTGAATATACACCCTACAGAGCTCCCGGACCATGGGCCCTTTTATACAGACTTTTGCCATACCCAGCATGATTTATCTTCATGAGGGAGGATGGTCAGGCCTTCAGGTCAACGTGGATCCTCTTACCTGGCTCCATAATCGCGCATTGCACGATACTTCAGCCAAGTCTCGGCTACGATGCACGTTGCACTGGAATCCAAGATGGCGCCTGCAGGAGATCCAGTGGCAGCAGCTCCGGAGCAACCAGGCCTCACTTACCCTCGAGGCTCACCGACCTTGGATCAGACAGCTCCTCTGCATCCTGCTCCAGCAAGACAGGGCCCTGTGCTCCTCTCTTTGATGCCCCAAGCTGAATCGGTAGCAGTGGGGAACCCCACATTGACTCCAGGCCCGGTGAGTGCTACTCCATTGGAAAACACCCTATGCTCTCCGGTGCCAAGACCACCTGTCCTGCCGAACCCTGCTTTTGGCCCCAAGGCTGTGGCCTCACAGTGTGGTGACTCGTCGCCCCCTTATGTTGCGCAGTTACGCTCTCTCTCCCCCACCACAAGAGAATTTGTACTAGGCACTGACTGCAGGCCCCTCTCTATGCCGGACTCCAACCTGGACTTTCCACCCACGCCTGCCATTTTCCAAACCACTGCCTTCTCGGACGCCTCGGGGACCCCATCTTCTGCCTTATCTTCGGGCAGTAGATGCGCTAAACGCCCAAAACTTAAAGATATCTGGTCCCTTCTCAGTAATCTACCCACTAAAAATAATCTGGACGCTATTATGCTAAGGGTCGAGTCCAAACAAGAACAGGCCATTGCTGCCATCAAGACAGACCTGGTTAATATCTCTAATATCTCTACTGACCACCCAGGTGCAAGCCTCCTCAACCTTGGACACTGGCCTCATTAAAGTTGAAGAAACTTTGGCCTTGCAGCGATCCATGAACAGGCACATGCTATTACAATTGAACGACCAGAAAAACAGAAGTCGCTGCAATAACATTAAAGAGGGCCTTTCATGGGTCCAGACATTATTAAATAACTAGCAGGTTATGTAGGGCACTGTGCATGGATTTATTATTGCTTACTAGTTTGTATGGGCGCCGCTCCGTTCGTCCGCTGTGCCCGTTGGGCGAACAGAGCGGCGCCCAGACAAACTAGTAAGAAATTTTACATCCGTGCACAGTGCCCTATATAACCTGCTAGTTATTTCATAATGTCTGGACCCATGAAAGGTCCTTTGTAAGCGGGATTCCGGAAAATGTAACTGCGGCTGACATGCGCATGGCTGTGTCCACCATTTTCAACACCCTTCTCTCTAGACCAACAGACGCGGAGATCGAGCTGGACAGAGTCCATCATGTTCTGGGTCCCAGGCGCCCGAATAACCTGGCCCCCTAGAGATATTCTGTGTACGGTTCATTTTTTTTTCAGAGAGAAAGAGCAGATTCTACAACGGGCCTAGAGACAGGGTCGCACCATGTTTACGGAGCTCAGATTCAACTTCTGCAATGTTTTGCGGCATACCCTGTCAATAAGGGGTATTCTTAAACCTCTTCTACAAACTATCACTGAAGCTGGAGCTACCTACCGCTGGGGCTACCCGTTTCAGCTCATTATTCGCAAAAATAGACTTCCCATTTATCTACACTGCCCAGACCAAGCTGGGGATTTGGCTCAGTTTTTCAATGTCCCTACCGTCTCTCTACCGTACTGATTGGATGTCCCCATTTCAACTCCTCAGGCAGCTCCGCCCCCTCCGCATGCTCGCGGAAAATCTCCACATGGACCTTTTCCCGTGATGCCGACATCTGAATAGGAGACCCACATGGTAACTGCCTTGGCATCTGAGGACTGCGGTTGATTTTTGTAGATCTATGCAGTGGGGACTCGCCTGCTGGTGCTGTCTGTTTTAGATGGGGCCTCCATTGCTTACTAACCGGTCGGCAGAGTGTAGCTGATTCTGCTCTCCTATATGACCTGACCTCCTACAGAGGTTTTCTTGTGTTATGTTACATATGGCCCAGGGGAAGGGAAGCGATTATATTCGCTTCTCCTCTCCCCACGTAAAATGCGATTCTCAATCTGCTCAGCAGTGAGCACCTCGAGGTTCGTTAAATGGATTTTTCCACAATATTATATATATAATTTTTTTTTTTTTATTCTTTTTGTTCTTTCTTTTTCTCTAATCCTACCCACTAACTTTACTGTATAACCCTTTTCCTAGGTTAACCTTTGTGTGTTGTCCTCCTAACCTTTTGTTCTTACCTCCCCCCCATCCCTATGCCCTCCCCCTTTTTTTTCCTCTTCTTTCTTCTCTTAGACCAGGAATATGTCTGCCATTAACTTCTCTTCCATCAACACCAATGGGTTAAACACACCTGAGAAAAGATCCTCCTTTCTCCGGCAAGAAGGTACAAATTGCATTCATACAGGAGACCCACTTTCGCAAGGGCGCTCTACTCTATTTTGCCATAGATGCGTGTTTAGATGTCTCGAGTGAAGCCTCTCATCTGGCCTTCTCCATCTCATCAAGCGTCTCCTTCATTCCCATCAGTTGGTTGATGTGTGGAGGGCTGTCAATCCTGACGCCCAAGATTATACCTACTATTCTCCAGCAAGAGATGTGTACTCCCGGCTAGATTATTTCCTCATACGACATTCAGCGGTACCCCTTTTTGCCTCCTCCACTATCGATCCTATGACTTTTTCAGATCATGCTATGCTCCATGTTTCTCTGAAATCCCCCTTCCTGCTCCTACATCCTGGCAGTGACCACTGAATGAGTCACTGATACAAGATCTAGAAATCGCCAAAGATGTACATATGGTTCTCTTGCATTACTTTGAGGAAAACAAGGTGGAATTTACTTCTTTCCCTTACAGTATGGGCTGCTCACAAGTGTGGTTAGGGGGGCGCTCATTAAACATGGCGCCAGACTCGAGAAAGAATGAGCAGCATAAATCTCCCAGCTCTTAGCTGAGGTTTCCCGACTGGAGCACTCACATAAGCACTCTAATGCTCTTGCCTCATGTTCTGCCTTGCTACTGGCTCGGAAAAAACTCGATATACGCACTAAAACCGTGCTAGCCAGAGGTAGACGCCACTTCTTTCAGTTTGGTAACAAATATAGCAGGACGCTAGCTTGGTCCTTATGGGAACAGAGAAGGATAAACTACGTACCACTGATTGTCACTGCCAGGGCCCGAACCTCGATGATTGAAATAAGATTGCAGAGGCCTTCACTCTCTACTGTCAGGATCTATATAACCTACCCTGCTCAAACCCCAATAGCCCATCCTTAAACCTGGCTACCTGTCTGATTCAGGTCTTCTGAAAATCCCACGGGAGGCTATCCCTGACTTGGATAGACTAATATAGTAGGAGGAACTAACTGAAGCATTAAAATCTATGCAACCCAGTAAAGCCCCTGGTCCGGACGGACGACCAGCTTCCAATTATTATAAATATCTACCCCTCCTGAAGGCCCCGCTCACTAAGGCGTTGGACATAGTACTGTAGCAACAGGGAGTCCACTTCCTAGAGACATGACACACGCACATATCACAGTTATACATGAAGAGGGAAAGGATCTAGCTGCATAGTAACATAGTTTATAAGGCTGATAAAAGACATCTGTCCATCCAGTTCAGCCTGTTATCCTGCAAGTTGATCCAGAGAAAGGCAAAAAAAAAAACCTGTCCGGTAGAAGCCAATTTTCCTCACCTTCGGGGAAAAAATTCCTTTCCGACTCCAATCAGGCAATCAGCATAACTCCCTGGATCAACAACCATCTCTAGTAGCTATAGCCTGTAATATTATTACACTCCAGAAATACATCCAGGCCCCAATTGAACTCTTTTAGTAAACTCCCCATCACCACCTCCTCAGGCAGAGAGTTCTATAGTCTCACTGCTCTTACCGTAAAGAATCCTCTTCTATGTTTGTTCCTTTCCTCCAGACGCAGAGCATGTCCCCTCATCATAGTCACAGTCCTGGGGATAAATAGATGATGGGAGAGATCTCTGTACTGACCCCTGATATATTTATACATAGTGTAGTTATTAGATCTCCCCTGAGTTGTCTTTTTTCTAAAGTGAATAACCCTAATTTTGATAATCTTTCAGGGCATTGTAGTCCACCCATTCCAGTTATTTATTTAGTTCCCCTCCTCATAACCCTCTTCAGCTCTGCTATGTCTGCCTTGTTCACAGGAGCCCAGAACTTTACACAATACTCCATGTGTGGTTTGACTAGTGATTTGTAAAGTGGCAGGACTATGTTTTCATCATGGGCATCTATGCCCCTTTTGATGCAATCCATTATCTTATTGTCCTTGATAGCAGCTGCCTGACACTGGTTTCTGCAGCTTAGTTTGCGGTTCACCAAAATTCCTAGATCCTTTTCCATGTCAGTGTTACCCAGTGTTTTACCATTTAGTATGTACTGGTGACTTTATTCCTTCCCATGTGCATAACCTTACATTTGTCAGTGTTAAACCTCATCTGCCACTTCTCTGCCCAAGCCTCCAATCTATCCAGATCCATCTGCAGCCGTATACTGTCCTCTTCCGTGTTAATTACTTTACACAGTTTAGTGTCATCTGCAAAAATTGATATTTTACTATGCAAGCCTTCTACAAGATCATTAATAAATATATTGAAGAGAATAGGGCCCAATACTGACCCCTGTGGTACTCCGCTAGTGACAGTGTCCCAATCTGAGTGTGTCCCGTTAATAACCACCCTCTGTTTTCTATCACTGTATGTTACTTACCGACATACAGACATTTTCCCCCAGTCCAAGTATTCTCATTTTATATACTAACCTTTTATGTGGTACAGTGTCAAATGCTTTGGAGAAGTCCAGGTATACAACATCCATTGATTTGCCGCGGTCAAGTCTAGAACTTACCTCCTCATAGAAACTGATTAATTTATGAATCCATGCGGATATGACGTTATTTGCTTATTTTCATTGAGGTACTTCAAGATAGCATCTTTTAGAAAGCCTTCAAACAGTTTACCCATGACAGATGTTAAAGAGGACCTTTCACCTCTCTTGACATCCCTGTTTTAATAGCTACATACATTCCCAGTGTAATAACAATTCTGGAGCATCTATTCTTATGACTCTATGTTGTGCCATTCCTTTATTATTCCTGCTAGACGTTGAGTGAATTGCTATTAGCCTTCAGTAAGGGTACAGAGTGGTGGTAACCAGTTGGGGGGGGGGGTGTAACTGCACAGACTCACTCTATCCAATCAGTGCTGTCATGTTCAGACTGTGCAGGGACACCCCCCAACTTGTTACCTCCCTCTGTACCCTTACTGAAGGATAATAGCAATTCTATTATAACTTCTGGTAGAAATAATAAAGGAACGGCACAACATAGAGTCATAAGAATAGATGCTCCAGAATTATTACATGGGGAATGCACAAAGCTATTAAAACAGGAATGTCAGGAGTGGTGAAAGGCCCTCTTTAAACTTACCAGCCTATAGTTTCCGGGCTCTGTTGTTGGACCCCTTTTGAATATTGGCACCACATTTGCTATGTTCCAATCTTGTGGAACACTGTCTGTCATTATAGAGTCCTTAAATATCAGAAATAACGGTCTGGCTATGACATTACTTAATTCTCTTAGGATACGGGGGTGTATGCCATCTGGTACTGGCAATTTGTCTATTTTAATCTTTTTAAGTCACCGCTGTACTTCTTCGTGGGTTAGACAGGGCACTTTTAAAGGAAATCTGTCACCAGGATAATCGCCATTAAAGTAAAGCCATAGCCTAATAGCACTTTGTACCTTATTTCTAGATGTGCTTTGTTTCAGCAATAGAGGATTTGTATCTTCTGAAAATCCAGTTTATTTGATATGCAAATGATGCCAGTAAGGTGCCAAGAGGGGCGTCACTCTTGCAGGAAGTAGCCCAGGCACGCTTTCTGCTGTTGCCCAAGCCCGCCCTCCTGTTGGGAGCAGGGAAAAGGGGGAAGAGTTATGGCTTGAATGTGATGTAGGAGGGTTAGGTAGACACATTGTGGCAGGAGGCGTGTCTGGACTCCTTCCTGCAAGAATGACGCCCCTCTGGGCACCTTACTGACTAATTTGCATACCAAATAAACTGGATTTTCAGAGGATAAAAAACATCTATTGCTGGAACAAAGGCACATCTGGAAATAAGGTACTAAGTGCTATTAGGCTATGGCTTTACTTCAATAGTAATTATCCTGGTGACAGATTTCCTTTAATGGGGAATTTACTTTTACATTGTGCATTTCATCTGATTTGTTTATTTTCTTTAGTGAATACAGTGGAGAAAAAAAAATAAGGAATAGCTTTGCTTTCTCCTCACTATCTGTCATTACTCTGTAAAGGGCCGACACCTTCAGATTTATACTTTTTACCATTTATATAATTGAAGAACATTTTAAGGTTAGTTTTACTCTCTTTGGCAATTAATCTCTTGGTCTCTAGTTTGGCTGCTTTTATTTGTCTTTTACATATTCTATTTTTTTCCTTATAGTTTTTTAATGCTTCCTCGTTGCCCTCCTGTTTTAGTGATTTAAATGCTTTCTTTTTGTCATTTATTGCATTCTTTACAATTCTATTTACCCACATTGGTTTTTTCTTGTTCGTTAACCTTTTATTCCCATGTGCAAGTTACCGCCCTATTTCACTGCTAAATGTAGACCTCAAGTTGTTTGCAAAAATTCTAGCTACACAACTTGTCCTTTTTCTACCAGGTCTTCTCCATACTGATCAGTGAGTTGGCCTTGGGTCTTTGCAGTCCTGAAGCATGTGGGCATAGGTGACTCCATGATGGCTTGGATCCGTTCCCTCTATACCTCCCCTACGGCCTCAACGAAAGTTAATAGTGTCTTGTCGTCTGCTTTTGACATCTGAAACAGGACCTGCCAGGGTTGTCCTCTATCCCCCTTGATTTTTGTTCTAACCTTAGAGCACCTGCTCCATACAGTGTGGATGAATTCTAACATTGCAAGCCTTTCCTTAGGTGCCCAGGAAATTAAGATTGCTGCATATGTGGATGACCTGATGTTTACAATCACTAGACCCGTAGCCTTTCTGCCGAACCTGATCACAGAGTTTAATAAATTCAACACTTTAGCCAATCTGAAAATCAATTTCCAAAAGTCAGAGGCTTTAAATATATCGTTAGCAAGCTAGCCACCTCCCTTCCATTTGAATGGACAGCCGAAGCTGTCAAATACCTGGAGATCTGGATTCCAAGGGATCTGAAAAAGGTTTACAATAGAAATTATGCCTCCCTTTTACGTTGGGTTAGAGAGGACCTCAATAGATGGTCTAAGTGACTATACACATGGTTTGGCCGCTGTGCCATATTTAAGATGAATGTTCTTCGTCGTTTGCTGTACCTCTTTCAAACGCTTCGCATAAAATTATCCCTAAGTTTCTTTGCTACTACCCACCAAGATCTTTTTAAGTTTATCTCTGCGGCTAACAGACCAGGGCTTGCTCGTTCCTTACTTCAAGGAGCAGGGTGACCTAGGGATACCGATCTCCGTAAATACTATGCAATCACCATGCTCCAGTCACACTCCTTTTAAACAATGAACCATTGAACATCTGTGTTCCCAGTCCCCCCTTTCTCTTTTACCGTGGGCGATCTCCCAGATTCCTAATGCACTTTCTACCAACCCTACAATAGGCCTTACGCTACTCCAATTTCACAAAACCGCTAAGCTGGCTACGATCTCACCAGAACATCCCTACTATTCCTAGTTCTAGGGCACCAGATTTCCCAGCTAGCTCTTCTCCTGGCCCATTTATGACTTGGCACCTAGGGGGTAAGTGTTGAGCCCCTTACTTTAGAACATCAGGACGATGGTTTACATATCATGAATGAAAAATCTCTGACCCATGTGCATTGAGGCCTTGGAGAGTTAGGCAGCTGTTCCATTTCTTATCCACTATGCCCACGGCCCTGCATTTGACAGACCTCTCACTCCTTTTGAAAAGTGTGTATTGGCTCGAGTGTATACCGGCCTTCTCTGTCTGAATTCTATAAGGCTTTGGTGTTGCCCCAGTTGGATTTCCGCCTTCCCTATATTGAGCGATGGGCCTCTGATCTGGAAATGGACATCCCCTCTGACCAGTGGTCAAGAGTATGCTGTTTCACGCACAAATCCTCGATAGCTAGCAAATTTCAGGAAGCAGGTTACGAAGTACTGTCTAGAGGGTATTATGTACTGACTCGTCTACATAAAATGTTCCCTTCAGCCTCCCCGTTGTGTTGGCGATGTGAGTCGGTGCAAGGCTCTCTGAATCATATCTTAAGGCATTGTAGCAAGCTCAGACAGTTCTGGGAGATACTCCATAGGACTATTGCTTCAATTTTTCTGTTTTTCATACCAAATACCCTGATTTATTTTTGACATTCCTCTCGGATTTGCCTACTCGTCTTCTCAGTAAGTCAATCTTACGACATTTGGCAAGTGCTGCTCGGGCCTGAATTCCAGCCAGGTGGAAGTCCCCATTCCCACCTTCTGTAGAACTTTGGGTTCACAAGGTGGAAGACATCCGGAGAATGGAGGAGCTGACAGCTCCTTTGAGAAACACCCACAAGGCCTTCATTACCTCAAAATAATGAAACTAAAGCACAGTTGCATTATTTTGAGTTACCATTGGCTGCACTTATGGATCTTTATTATTGGCCATTTCAGGCACTAACAGTATCACTGTGATGGTTGCAATAGAGAATATGTAGTCATATGTAGAAATACGGTTGAGACTCTTCAAAAAATGCAATTGAAAATAATGGCTTTAGGACTAAATACAGTCCTGATCAAAAGTTTAAGACCACTTGAAAAATGGCAAAAAATCTTATTTAGCATGGCTGGATCTTAACAAGGTTCCAAGTAGACCTTCAACATGCAACAAGAAGAAATGAGAGTGAGACAAAACATTTTTTGAGCATTCAATTTAATGAAAACAACGAATAAACTGAAACAGGCTGTTTTTCAGAACAAAAGTTTAGGACCACACCTCCAAAAAAAAACTAACCCCCCCCCCCCCCCCAAAAAAAAATACTGAAATCCAACTTCCAAACATGAACTCAGTAATGAGTAGCTCCGCCATTATTGTTTATCACTTCAAAAATTCGTTTCGGCATGCTTGATGCAAGCGTTTCCATGAGGTGAGTGGGAACATTTCTCCAGGTGGTGAAGATGGCCGCACGAAGGCCATCTACTGTCTGGAACTGTTGTCCATTTTTGTAAACTTCCCTTGCCATCCATCCCCAAAGGTTCTCAATTGGATTTAGATCAGGGGAACACGCAGGATGGGCCAAAAGAGTGATGTTATTCTCCTGGAAGAAGTCTCTTGTCTTGCGGGCATTGTGTACTGTAGCGTTGTCCTGTTGAAAAACCCAGTCGTTACCACACAGACGAGGGTCCTCAGTCATGAGGAATGCTCTCTGCAATATCTGGACATAGCCAGCGGCCATTTGACGCCCCTGCACTTCCTGAAGCTCCATTGTTCCACTGAAGGAAAAAGCACCCCAGACCATTATGGCGCCCCCTCCACTGTAGCGCGTAGAAAACATCTCAGGTGGGATCTGCTTGTCATGCCAGTAACGTTGGAAACCATCAGGACCATCAAGGTTAAATTTTTTCTCATCAGAGAATAAAACTTTCTTCCACCTTTGAATGTCCCATGTTTGGTACTCTCTTGCAAAGTCCAAACGAGCACTTCTGTGGTGTTCAAGGAGATGAGGTCTTTGAAGACGTTTTGTTTTTGAAGCCCTTCAGTCTCAGATGCCGTCTGATGGTTATGGGGCTGCAGTCAGCACCAGTAAGGGCCTAAATTTGGGTCGAGGATCGTCCAGTGTCTTGACGAACAGCCAATTGGATCCTCCGGCTCAGTGGTGAGGAAATTTTTTTGGGTCTTCCACTTGACTTTTTTGTTCCATAACCCTCAGGATCATTTAAGAAATTCCAAATGACTGTCTTACTGCGTCCCACCTCAGCAGCGATGGCGCGCTGTGAGAGACCCTGCTTATGCAGTTCAACAACCTGACCACGTTCAAAAAGGGAGAGTTTTTTGGCCTTTGCCTTCACAACGTGTGACTACCTGACAGAAAATGACAATGAATCCACATCTTTGCACAGATTTGGCCTTTTAAAGGCATGTGGTCCTAAAATTTTGATCAGCTGAAAAACAGCCTGTTTCAGTTTATTCATTGTTTTGATTAAATTTAATGCTCAAAAAATGTTTTGCCTCACTACCATTTCTTCTTGTTGCATGTTGAAGCTCTACTTGGAACCTTGTTAAGATCCAGCCATGCTAAATATGATTTTTTGACATTTTTCAAGTGGTCTTAAACTTTTGTTCAGGACTGTATAAAAACAATGAAGGAAATTTACTAATTAAAATGCACAAAGGGGGCTTGGCTTAAAGGATTTCTGTCATCAGAAATTACGTTATGTAGCTGTCTGACATTAGCGATGGGCTAATGTCAGCAGTATATAACAGTGTGCTTTATAACTCTCTGCCTGCCGCCGTTCTCCTAAAATAAAGACCTAGAGGCTCGGTCTACTCGCCCTTTGGCACACCCAGGTCCAGTTGATTGACTGGCGAGTTCTCCTCTTCGTCCAGTAAATCCCGCGCCTGCGCCGTCCCGTTTAGTATTTTGGCGTAGTGAGTGAAGGACGTGCTCCTGCTGCTGGCCTCACTCACTGCGCCTGCGCTGGCTTCACTCACTGCGTAGGCGCCATCCCATTTAGTATTCCGTGCAGGCGCGTCCTTCACTCACTGTGCCTGCGCCGAATACTAAACGGGATGGCGCAGGCGCGGGATTTACTGTACGAAGAGGAGAACTCGCCAGTCAATCAACTGGACCTGGGCGTGCCAAAGGGTGAGTAGACTGAGCCTCTAGGTGCTGAAGCAACACCCTCATAGCACCTAGAGGCTCATTAGCATATTTTTAAAGTGTTTATTTTAAGAGAACGGCAGCAGGCAGAGAGTTATAAAGCACACTGTTATATACTGCTGACATTAGCCCATCGCTTATGTCAGTCAGCTACATAACGTAATTTCTGATGACAGAAACCCTTTAAGATGTGATGGTGTATGATTTGTGGCATAAAGCCAAGTAATAGGTCGTGTAAATTTAGACTAGATGCACAGTGGATCTGTCTGAAATCATCTGCTGCAAACGGAGGTCCAAAATGTGCTGGTTTATGTGGCTGCATCATTATCAGGATTGCTGCTCCCAACCGTTGCATTGTAAATGTTAAAAGTTGTGGGTTTTATATCTCTGTCTACAACTCCTGAGCCTGTTGCATACACTCCTCAACCACCTCAGACTTGCAGTTTCATCCAGGGGTTAACTGTTGTCTCTGTGGAAACCTACAGCCAGGAGCGTAGCTAAAGCCAGTTTGGGCCCTGATGTAAGAGTTCAGTTTGGGCCCCCCTTCTCTCAGTGCTTTGTGACCAAGGGCAGGGTAGCACATAGCCTTCCTGCTGCCTGAGGCAAAAACTGAAACAGGACCCCCCCCTTCCTCCTTCCCCATGTCAAATACTTGACTTAACCCCCTTCCCTCCAGGTGTAACTTGGCCAGCATGCACTTTCTATAATACTGGTGTCTTCTTATGTGGCACAAGAGTCTTTGGGCCCCCTCAGGCTCCTGGGCCCAGTAGCAACTGCTACCACTGCACCCCCATAGCTTAGTCCCTACCTACAGCCCTAGTAAAGAGGAAATGATGCATAACAGTGGAATCAATGGGCCATCCATATAATGTACAGATGTGGTGAGCCCACTAGAGTGAGAGACTCTTTGTAGCTGTGCTCTGCTCTGGTTAAAAGGTAACTGTTAAGTGATGGACCTTCATATATTTATTATTCCTTATGGGTATACTAAATTAGAAAAGCCCCTTAAAGGGGTTCTCTTTTTGATGACTTACCCTATGATAGGACATCGATACCAAATTGGTGCGGGTACTACATCATTCAACCGCACCAATCAGCTGTTTGGGAATATGTCTAGCTTCAGAGCTACATAGATAGTTCCATTAACTACAGAATGGACAAAGCTGTGTAGTCTAGTTGGACCACTGCCAGTCTGATATTGATGACCTCTCCTACATATAGGTCATAAATTGTTCAATGCCGGAGAACCCCTTTAAGAAGTAAATTAAAGGCGTTATCCATGACTAATGTAAAAACTGAAAATCAGAGAACATATAGTACATTGCATTCTTTCTAACCAAGCTAGAACTATTACTTCACTGTACCTCACATGGATTCAGACATCTTCCCATTCATTGCTCTGCTGATTTATATCAAGCTGGCAGCTCTAGCAGAGTGCCTTTTTTGCTGGAGCTCAGGGGGCGTGTCCATGCTTTCCCTATCACAACTCGGGACACAAGGATGAAACTGAGCATGTGCGCAGGACAAAGAAATAAGAATGAAAACAAACAGCAGGTGGCGCTATACAGTACATTTTATTGAATAACTCAGTGACTATGCTACATTTTTAATTACATGCAATTACAAAATAATTCAGATCCAAGTGCTGCTTTTAAAACTGTAGAATATTTTTCATGGGACAACCCCTTTAAGAAGTTGAAGTAAAAGATGAGATATTGAATATTTCATTCAGTTTAATGATTGAAGTGGCAGGCCGATGCACTGTTCCTATATAGAATTAGATGGTAGCAACTTATTATTATGAAGGTTTTGTTAGCAATTTCTTCTCCACAATTCTAAGTAAATTATTAAACTTCAGTAATTCTTTCAGAAGGTTACATTGTTGTAGATAACCATTAAGGGTACTTTCACACTAGCATTTTTCTTTTCTGGTATTGAGTTCCATCCTAGGGGCTCAATAGCGGAAACAACCTGATTAGTTTTATCCTAATGCATTCTGAATGGAGAGCAATCCGTTCAGGATGCTTCAGGATGTCTTCAGTTCAGTGCTGCAGTATTTTCTCAGTCCAAAATTCCAGAACACTTGCCGGAATGCCGGATCCGGCATTATTTTACTTTGAAATGCATTAATGCTGGATCCGGCCCTAAGTGTTCTGGAAAAAACGGATCCAGTTTTGCGGTCTGCACATGCGCAGACCTTTTAAAATGTGAAAAAGATAAATGCCGGAGAGATGGATCTGGTATTGCAGTACATTTATGAGATGGATCAGTCCACAAATGGTAGCAATTTGCATACAGATTGCCGCATCCGGCAGGCAGTTCCGGCAACGGAACTGCCTGCCGGAATCCAGAGACGCTAGTGTGAAAGTACTCTAAGATTTAATTAACATTTATGTGATCCTATTTCGTATTATGCGTGACTACTAAAAGTTGCTGCTCGTATTTAGCTGCATCGTTGAATTTCTTTTTTATTTAAAAACAGGCACATTATATTAGGAAAAAATAGCTGCATAAATCTGTAATAAATTAGACATTGGTTAAAACTATTTTATGCTTCAAGTCTAGGAGACATATATTAGAAAAAGGAAAACAGCATACAATAGTTATGTAAGCTACATTTCATGCTGTTTTTGCCACAAATGTGCTATATTTTATATCCCTTTGGGCTCATGCACACGACCGTATGGCTTTTTCAGTGTTTTGCGGGCCTTTTTTAACGGATCCTTTTTTCCGTTTTTTGTTTCAGTAGTGTTTCCGGTTCTGTTCTGTTTTTCCGTATGGTATATACAGTATACAGTAATTACATAGAAAAAATAAAACTTCCAATAGATGGTTCCGCAAAACGGAACTGATACTGAAGACATACGGAGTACATTCCGTATGTGTTCCGTTTTTTTTGTGGACCCATTGACTTGAATGGAGCCACGGAACGTGATTTGCAGGCAATAATAGGACATGTTCTATCTTTGAACGATAATACGGAAACATAATGCACAAGGACACACCATTTTTTTTTGCTGACCCATTGAAATGAATGGTTCAGTATAAGTAATGCATACTGAACTCAAAAAACGTCCAGTATACTGAACGCCAAAAAACGTTTGTGTGCATGAGCCTTTAAGGTTATATTCATTGGTTTTTGAGCCGCATATTTTTGTGCAGCTCTGTCTAGAAAACCACAGCACAGAATGTAATTTGATCACACCATGTGAATATAGCCTTAATGGGTGTAACCCTTTCCTTTTTAATCATCCACATCCTCCTCCTCCTCTTAATGTAGAAATTGCTGAACATAGCGCTTTTTTTATTAACAGTTTCCTGAACCAGTTATTTCAAATGATAGTAATAGATAAAATGGGATTCAACTAGTTCCATAAACAAAGTAACATAAAATATTTCTGTAGTTCTGCATTTGTGTCTTTTTTTTCAGCCATACTATGTAATTGCAATATACCTGAATATTTACATGTCTTCTGTCTCTGTATATCTTGTCTTCTTATTCTTTAAAAAAAAATCCCCAGTTCTTCATCCCTCGATCTCCTCCACTCCTCTTATTCCACAATTAAAATTATA
The DNA here is from genome assembly GCF_905171765.1 of Bufo bufo. Lineage (NCBI taxonomy): Eukaryota > Metazoa > Chordata > Amphibia > Anura > Bufonidae > Bufo > Bufo bufo. The sequence goes on along the minus strand of NC_053391.1, from coordinate 527,681,011 downwards.
TAATTCTTCTCAGTGTATCCCAGGCAATCAACCGTGTCCACCCTCCACCCCCCTCATTATACCCCTTCTCGTAAAAAGATTAAGCAGCTCTGTTCTTAGTTAAAGGGGTTGTCCAAGTTCAGAGCTGAACCCAGCCATGCCCCCAGATATAAGCACTGGATCACGCTGGGCAAGGGCTCTTTTGTTTATTTTTACACTGCTAGGCAGAGGCTTCCTCCCAGCAGTGTATTCGGTGACGTCTCTGGCGCTTATGGGCGGCCTTTAGCGCTGCCCTAGCTGTTTTACGAGCTAGGGAGCGCTAAAGCCCGTCCATTAGTGTTGCTGACATCATCAGGCTCACTCCTAGGCTGAAGCCTCCATCTAACAGTCCCTATGGAGAGCACAGTACTTCATCGGATCTCCTAAAAAAGCCTTTTTTCCTGTGCTATTCAGCGGAGAGCGATTCATATTGGGGGGCTTCCTGGGTGAAAATGTGGGTTGCCCGGGTTCAGAACTGACCCCTTTAAGCTCCACACCCAGATCAGCAGGAAATCAACCCCTGTGTTCCCAGCAGAATTTCTGCAAGACTTTCAGGACCATGCAGTCATTTATCACTTTTATCATTTTTCTCTAGCTTTATGAAAAATCTAAAAACAGATCAGTTGTACAGTACAACTGCATGTGCTTGATAATACCATAGTGTTCGAAAAATAACTGTGAATTTTAAAAAGCGCAAAATGAAATTATAACTTTTATTTCTATAAATGCAAATGTACTGAAAATACTAAACATTCAATTCCAAATCAAAACTATAACAACATTCATACAGTTTGTGTTAATTCTTTACAGAAAGAAAAAAAGGAATATTAGGCTGTTGAAAAAAATAGCAGTGCTAGCACACAGTTTTCTTTTAAAAAAGCTAAAATTTTATTTATAAACTGAAAACAATGTTTGAGATTTCACTTTACTTTAAATTACTGAACTAATATTTAGTGGTATAATCATTGTTTCTGTGTTGCATGGAGTCGACCAACCTCTGGCACCTCTGAACAGGTATTCCAGTCCAGTACGATTGGACTAGATTCCACAGTTCTACTTTATTTTTGGGTTTTGCCGCATAAACCAAATTTTTTAATGTCCCCCTACATGTTTTCTTTGGGATTGAGGTCAGATGATTGTGCTGGCCACTCCATTACCTCAATCCTGTTAGTCTTCAACATGTTCGCTTTACTGGTGTGTTTTGGGTCATAATGGTGTTGAAACACCCATTTCAAGGGCATTTCTTCTTCAGCATAACACATGATCTCCTCAAGTATTTTGAAATATTCAAACTGAGCCATGATCCCTTGTATGCGATAAATAGACCCAACACCATGGTATGAGAAACATTAACATATGTCATGATTTCTGCACAATGCTTTACTGTCTTCACAATGTACTGTGACTTGAATTCAGTACTCGGGGGTCATCTGATGTACTGTCTGCAGCCACTAGATCCAAAAAGGACAATTTTGCTTTTATCAGTCCACAAAATGTTGCGCCATTTCTCTTTGGGTCAGTCAATGTGTACAATCTCTATACAGCATTCAAACACATTTTTAAGAAAATAGACTTCAGATGTATGATCCGAAGCTCGATTCGATTCGCTCCGCACTAGTTATAAATATCAAATCGGCTGTGGTCTGACTTCCTGCACCACGCCAATCAGCTGTTCTAGAATAACTCTTGGACCAGAACTGCACAGCTCCATCCACTTGATAGTGAACATTGCTGGTTACATTAGCTCTTCTCCCATTCAGTTCCAACGGAGGAATTCCAATGCCTAATTCCAGTAACACAGCTAATGCAGAGCAGCTTATTGGTGGGAGTCGGACCCTTGCCGATCTGATATTCATGACCTATGCTAAGTATAAAACACTATCTCAGTATAAAAACACACAGAGACAGTTGCAGCAGCCCTTAATTTTGCACCTAACACGCCAAAAGACATAGAACTTCAGGTTAAAGTTTGATGCAACAGTTTTTTTGATGCGGTAATGATTCTTCAATCTGTATATATTAGTAATTTGAATCTGGAAGAGAACCTGTCAGAGTTTAGGTCTTTATCTTTTGCTTTTGTCATTTTACTTCCTGTGTAATGATTTCCCAGTTTTGTCGTCTGTATTTCTTTTTACAGAGCTGTTGCTATGTATAATAATTATCTTAAAGTGTAACTGTAGTGTGTAGGGCAAGTGATTATTTTTTAAATGTCCTTTTTTCACTTAATAGGACACACTTTTTTTACCCAAAAGTGGGAGGAGCAGTGCATCTTATAAAGCGAATACTAATGAGAGCTTTCATTAAGGAAGCACTCATTAGTATCCAGGAGGAGCTGTACTCACTGCTCCCTGCTCTTCTTCCAGGAGCCACATTGTGCTGTGTCCTAACTGTGTATAGCGTCAAGAGGTAGTGCACGTAAGCATGCACTTTGGCCTGCCGCTTGCGATGTCAGGTCACAGTGGAGCACTGTGCTGGCAGATGACCAGGGAGCGGTGAGTGGAGGAATAGCACGCCATCCGGAGCAGGAGAGGTAAGTAGTTTTATTTATTTTACTCTCTGATGTGAGGTCTGATCTGAAGCCTTATAAAGATTGGGGTCTGATTTGGGGGGTCTGATCTTAATCCTGATAAAGATTGGGGATCTGATTGTGTGGTCTTATCTGAGGTATGATAAAGATTGGAGGTCTGGGGAGTCTGAACTGTGGTCTAATAAAGATTTGAGTCTGATTGGGGGGTCAGATCTGAGGTCTGATTAAGATTGGGAGTCTGGTGAGGCTGATAACGATTGGGGAGGTCTGTTTTAAGGTCCGATGAAAAATATATATTTATTTTTTTAATTTCCTCTTCTAAAACCTAGGGGCGTCTTATGATCAGGTATCATCAGAGTGCCGGAGATACAGAATACACATACACTGTCAGTGCTTGCCATCATTCTGCACTCAATACTCGATAATGCAAAATTGAAAACAAACTTTTAGAAATGTTTGCAAATGTATTAGGCCTCTTTCACACTTGCGTTGTCCGGATCCGGCGTGTACTCCACTTGCCGGAATTACACGCCGGATCCGGAAAAACGCAAGTGTACTGAAAGCATTTGAAGACGGAACCGTCTTCCAAATGCGTTCAGTGTTACTATGGCACCCAGGACGCTATTAAAGTCCTGGTTGCCATAGTAGGAGCGGGGAGTGGGGGAGCGGTATACTTACAGTCCGTGCGGCTCCCGGGGCGCTCCAGAATGACGTCAGAGCGCCCCATGCGCATGGATGACGTGATCCATGTGATCACATGATCCATGCGCTTGGGGCGCCCTGACGTCACTCTGGAGCGCCCGGGGAGCCGCACGGACGGTAAGTACACTGCTCCCCCGCTCCCCGCTACACTTTACCATGGCTGCCAGGACTTTAGCGTCCCGGCAGCCATGGTAACCACTCTGAAAAAGCTAAATGTCGGCTCCGGCAATGCGCCGAAACGACGTTTAGCTTAAGGCCGGATCCGGATCAATGCCTTTCAATGGGCATTAATTCCGGATCCGGCCTTGCGGCAAGTGTTCCGGATTTTTGGCCGGAGCAAAAAGCGCAGCATGCTGCGGTATTTTCTCCGGCCAAAAAACGTTCCGTTCCGGAACTGAAGACATCCTGATGCATCCTGAACGGATTTCTCTCCATTCAGAATGCATTAGGATAATCCTGATCAGGATTCTTCCGGCATAGAGCCCCGACGACGGAACTCTATGCCGGAAGACAAGAACGCAAGTGTGAAAGAGCCCTTAAAAGGAAAAACTAAAATTTGGCTTGGACATAAGTATTCAGACCCTTTACTATGTTACTTGAAATGTAGTTCTTTTGATCATCTTTGAGATGTTGCTACTTCTTGATTGGCATTCACCCAGTTGACTGTGCATGATTTGGAAAGACTCACACTTCTATAAGTTCTCCCAGCTGACAATGCAAAAACCAAGCTATCAGGAGGAAAGAACTGTCTGTAGAGATCAGAGACATGATTGTGTGGAGGCACAGATCTGGAGAAGGGTGCAAAAAATTTCTGTTCCACCGAAAGTTCCCAAGAGCACAGTTTCCTCCATAATTCTTAAATGGAAGATGTTTCAAACAGCAAGAACTCTTCCTAGAGCTGGCCGCCCCACCAAAATAAATAACTGGGGGGGGGGTGGTCTTAGTAAGAGAGAACCCAATGGTTAGTCTGGCTGAGCTCCAGAGATCCTGTGTGCAGATGGTAGAATCTTCTAGAAGGTCAGCCATCATTGCAGAATTCCTCCAATCGGGGCGTTATTGCAGAGTGGCCTGAAAGAAGCATTTCCTCTGTGAAAGACATATGAAAGTAAAAAAAAAAAAGATAAAAAAGCACCTAAAGTACTCTGACTGTGAGAAACAAGAGCATTGTGGTGGCAGCATCAAACGGTGGTGGTGTTTTCCAGCGGTTGAGACAGAGAGACTAGTCAGAGTTGAGGAAAAGCTGAATCGATCAAAGTAAAGATATACTGTATTCTTAACCCCTTAAGGATCGTGCTCATTTTCACCTTAAGGACCAGGCCATTTTTTGCAAATCTGACCAGTGTCACTTTATGTGGTGATAACTTTAAAACGCTTTGACTTATCCAAGACACTTCCGAAAGCGCTGCAAACCGCAGGTCTGAATTGACCTGCGGTTTGCAGCAATCGCAGATTCGGGGGGGGGGGGGGTCACAGGACCCCCCTCGGCATTGACCCAGGGTGCCTGCTGATTGATTTCAGCAGGCACCCAGTTCCGATCACCTCCCGCCACGCCCTGTGTCCTTAAGTACCAGGATATCAGGGCGTACCTGTACGCCCTGTGTCCGTAACAGGTTAAAGGGGTTGTGTCGCTTCAGCAAGTGGCATTTATTATGTAGAGAAAGTTAATACAAGGCATTTACTAATGTATTATTATCCATATTCCTTCCTTTGCTGGCTGGATTCATTTTTCCATCACATTATACACTGCTCGGTTCCATGGTCCAGCAGTGTTGGCCATGCTTGCACACTAAAGGAAAAAGTGCCAGCCTCTCTTGTGGCAGAGACCGCAGGATTGCACATAGGGTGGCAGAAAATCCCCAAATTCAGATGTGGAAACCTGGTGACATCATACCCAAAAAACTGTAAGCTGTAATCACTGCCAAAGATGCTTCAACTAAGTACTGAGTAAAGGGTCTAAATACTTAAAGGGGTTGTCCGGGTTCAGAGCTGAACCCGGACATACCCTTATTTTCACCCAGACAGCCCCCCTGAGGCTAAATCGCGCAGGGCACCGGCTCTTTTGTTTAATATAACACACTGCCGGGTGGTAACTTCCGCCCAGCAGTGTGTGGTGACGTCACCGACTCTGAAGGGCAGGCTTTAGCTCTGCCCTAGCCGTTTTACTGGCTAGGGCATAGCTAAATCCCTCCCATCAGTGCCTGTGACGTCACCGGGGTTCCTGTCAGCCCCATGGAGAGCCCCGGTACGTCACCGGAACTCCTAAAAATGCCTTTGCCCTGCGCAATTTAGCGCAGGGCAAAGGAGAGCATCGGAGCATGAACTGCTCCGATGCTCATGTCAGGGGGGCTGCTGGGGTGAAAATGGAGGGATGTCCGGGTTCACCTCTGAACCCGTTTAACCAGCTCCCGACCGCCTAACGCAGGGATGCGTCCTGCGGGTGGCCGAGTTATTCCTCCTTGACGCATCGGCGCGTCATCTTAAGAGACGCGAGATTTCCTGTGAACACACACACACACACAGGAGCGCGCGTTCACAGGATCGCAAGGTAAACAAGTTGATCTACAGCCTACCAGCAGTGATCATTCGCTGGCAGGCTGTAGATGCGATTTTTTTTAACCCCAGAAAGGTATATCAGACATTGTTTTGTTAACAGCTGACATACCTGCTACCTGGTCCTCTTGGCCCTTTTGCTTGGATCGACCACCAGAGGACACAGGCAGCTCTGTAAGTAGCACCAAGCACCACACTACACTACACCCCCCCTGTCACTTATTAACCCCTGATCACCCCATATAGACTCCCTGATCACCCCCCTGTCATTGATCACCCCCCCCCTGTAAGGCTCCATTCAGACGTCCGTATGTGTTTTGCGGTTCCGCAAAACACGGACAACGGCAATGTGCTTTCCGCATTTTGCGGATCCGCACATTGACAGAACTATATAGAAAATGCAGTTTCTTGTCCTCAATTGCGGACAAGAATAGGACATGTTCTATATTTTTGCGGAACGGAAGTGCGGACCCGGAAGTGCAGATCCGCAATTCCGGATCCGAGCGGGACAAAGTCTGTCTCCATAGAAATGAATGGGTCCGCAATTCCGTTCCGCAAAATGTGGAACAGAATTGCGGACGTGTGAATGGGGCCTAAGGGTCCCTTATCACCGCCAGTTAGTTAGCCACTTGTTAGGTAGTTAGCGCCCACCGCACCGCAGTCACTGATTAGTCGCTGATTAGCGCCATCGCTGTCGCTAATCAGCACTAGTACTATATAGTATCTGTAAGTGATCAAGACTGATCGCAATCAGATCTATATCAGTACATTAGTGTCACCTTAGGCTCTACAAAAAACGCAGTGTTCGCCCAATCAGGCCTGATCTTGTGAGCACACTTGCGTTCAGTCCGCCCCACCGCAGTGACAGAAATGTTTTTTTTCTGATCACTGCAAAAACACCGTAAAATCGCTGTGGCGCTATAAAGATCAGTTTTGAGCTTTTTGAATCTTTATTAGCGATCGCAGCTTTTTTTTTTTTTTTTTTTTTTTTTTTTTTTTTCGCATTTTTTGGCAGAGATTTTTTCATCCACATTGATCGATGCGAATGAAGAAATCGTGCCGTTCATTTTTTCTTTCAGCCCAGGGGCTGAACGAAAAAAAAAATCTCATTACCCGTATGCTCAATATAAGGCCTCATGCACACGACCGTGCCGTTTTTTGCGGTCCGCAAACCGCGGATGCGCAAAAAATGGAAGGCGCCCGTGTTGACTTCCGCAATTTGCGGAACGGACGCCGGCAATATAAATGCCTATTCTTGTCCGCAAAGACAAGAATAGGACATGTTATATTTTTTTAGCGGGGCCGCGGAACGGAGCCACGGATGCGGACAGCACACTATTAGGGGCCCTAAAGCAAACTACTTCTCACGCTTTACGGCCCCTAAAATACCAGGGCAGTATAAATACCCCACAAGTGACCCCATTTTGGAAAGAAGACACCCCAAGGTATTTTGTGGCGAGTTCATGTAAAATTTTATTTTTTGTCACAAGTTAGTGGAATATGAGACTTTGTAAGAGAAAAAAAAAAAATAATAATAATCATTTTCCGCTAACTTTTGCCAAGAAAAAAATATTCTAGGAACTCGCCATGCCCCTCACGGAATACCTTGGGGTGTCTTCTTTCCAAAATGGGGTCACTTGTGGGGTGTTTCTACTGTCTGGGCATTGTAGAACCTCAGGAAACATGATAGGTGCTCAGAAAGTCAAAATGCGTAAATAATTTTTTTTGCACCATAGTTTGTAAATGCTATAACTTTTACCCAAACCAATAAATATACACTTATTGCATTTTTTTTTTTTTTATCAAGGACATGTAGAACAATAAATTTAGAGAAAAATTTATATAGAAATGTCGTTTTATTTAAAAAAAAATTACAACAGAAAGTGAAAAATTTCATTTTTTTGCAAAAATTTCGGTCAATTTTGATTAATATAAAAAAAAGTTTAACTTTCAGCAGCAATGGAATACCACCAAATGAAAGCTCTATTAGTGAGAAGAAAAGGAGGTAAAATTCATTTGGGTGGTAAGTTGTATGACCGAGCAATAAACCGTGAAAGTAGTGTAGTGCAGAATTGTAAAAAGTGGTCTGGTCATTAAGGGGGTTTAAGCTAGGGGAGCTGAGGTGGTTAAGTCAATGCAAGATTTTAGTTTTTGCCTTTTCAATGATTTAGAAAAGATTTTAAACATTCTGTTTTCACTTTGTCATTATGGAATATTGAGTGCAGAATGATGTGGAAAAACGTAAACTTTTTATTTTTTTTATTTTAGCACAAGGCTGCAACATAACAAATGTGAAAAGGTCTAAAGACTTTGTGAATGCACTGTATATGGTCAGGTTTAGCTCTATGGGAGGGAGGCAGTGAGTGCAGCAGCAGTGAGGATGGGTTTTCCATAGCAACTGATTACAAAAAGACAACTTAATTTAAACAAAAAATTAAATATAATTTTTAAAATGCCAATTTTTGAAATAACATTTTTATTTTTTCCTACTAGGCTTTCAATTAGCCCATAACTTTCTACTTGTTTAATTTTTTGTTGACACGTTACCTTTTTATTTTTTGCTTGTACTGTCACTATTGACAATGGCATTTGAGATGTTGAATGGCTGGAATCGGAGTTCTCCCTGATCCCCGCCACTGCGTGATACAGTTGGCACCCTCCACTTGCCAATTCACTTCTCACATGCTTTGGGTGTACAGTTATGCCCAGGTGCGCAAAGGAGTTAAAATGAAATTAAAAAAAATCAGAGACACCATAGGCAGTTGTCAGGTTTTTTGTTACCAGAAATATCTAAAACACAGTGGCAGAATAAATTGTTACAGGTGAAACTCGAAAAATTAGAATATCGTGTAAAGTGTAAAAGGTGAAACTAATATATGAGAGAGACTCATTACATGCAAAGCGAGATATTTCAAGCCTTTATTTGTTATAATTTGGATGATTATGTCTTACAGCTTATGAAACCCCAAAGTCACAATCTCCGGTACCCTTTGCTCAGGGGGTATGGATTAATTAGCTGACTAGAGTGTGGCCCTTTGAGCCTAGAACATTGAACCTTTTCATGAAATAAATGAACTTTTGAACGATATTAACATTTTTCGAGTTTCACCTGTAATATGACATTTGCTGTTTCCCAAACTTGCCCCCACACAGCATTTCCATGCTGTATCATCTGTCAGCACCACCTTTCTGCTGCAAACAGATTTAGTTCTGGTTAAAGAGCAAGCCCTTCAGTGGAGGCAGACCACGTGACTGCAGTGGGGCCTGGAGGGAGGGAGGAGAAGACTTACTCTCTTCAAGACATGAAAGCACTGCAGTAGGGGGAGCTTAGTGCGAAGAGATTATCACAGTAGCTGAATTCATTCGTATGCAGTTTTGTAATATATTATGTTAAGGGAATTAGTTATATAGAGGGGAGATTTATCAATGTATTTTTGGCAGTTGTCTGGTGTTAATACATTGAGAAATATGCTGCTCATAATAGGTGCCATATTTTTGAAGCATCTGTTCCATTTATCTGACATAGAAGTTGGATAAAGTGGGTGAGGCCATGGGCTACTTCCTTTTTATCAATGTTTTATTTATTTTTTTACCCTCAGTGGGGAAAAAAAACACAAACTCGTCAGAAATGTGATCACTTTTGCTTTGCGTTCTGCATTGCCTGGGAATGTTTGACATGTACTCTAGCAAGCTAGGTGGAGAATGAGATTTTTATATATCCCTGCTTGTATGTATAACTTGACAACTGGTTGTTAAAGGGATGTGTCCCTATGCAATCTGACCTGAGAGCAAACTCTCAAACTCATCCTCCTTGTTCCCAGGTTCCTTTTCAGGTCCAGGTGCCTCCTGGAGCATGTAGCAGTGCTGGGACCAGTAGAGGAGCCCTAGAGCAAAGAGGGTATTACCGGCCATAATGCATCGGACTAATCCAGTTGATGCTAGGCCATTAATAAAAAACAACAACAAGCTGCACAATAGCAGTAAGATGGCTATTTTGAGAGTCATTGCGAGCCCTGGGCTCAAACAACTAATATTACAATCCGCGTCAGAAATAAGTTAGTACATTTTCTGTATTACACTGTTTTGGTGACTGAGATTTCCAAAACATATATGTAGTTTGCAGACAGAGAGGGGTGACTGTTCCTGTATAAAGTAAAATATTACAGAATTGTATGTATTCATAATTAGCGATGAGTGAATAGACTTCGGCTGAAACATCCAAAGTCGATTCGCATAAGTACAGTATTAGAATGTATTGGCTCAGATGAGCCAAAGTTATTACTTTGCGAAGTCTCGCGCAAGACTTCTGGTAATAACTTTAAAAATTAATTTCTACTGTTAAAAACCTTTTCCCAAACTCGTTGTAGTATTTTAACAGTAGTATTCAAACAAAGTTTTATGCAAATCAACTTTGGATGTTTCATCCAAAGTCGATTCACTCATCGCTATGTATTACTCACATATGGAAAAGATATTGGTATGTATTATAGAGAATGTCCTAAAAATGCATGTATATTAATCAGAAGTACTGTAAGTGATAGACAACATTTTCTAAGAACATTTGCTTTTGTTACAAAAACACCAATATCTCTGTTTTGTGGCCATTTTTGCAAAAGCAAGAACAGGATGTGCAGTAATCTATGACCTCAATCTTCTATGGGTTTAGTTATAGGTAGGAAGTCCTCATTTTTTCCCCTGTATTTTAACAATGCAAGTACATCTCATGTGTAGCTATATTACAGAGATTAACTGATGGTCTTCCATTTTGCTGTAGGAAGAAGAGGGGGAATATGGAGATTCGCTGGATTTCCGCAGAGGAGGTGATGGACAGCCAAGAAGATCTACTAGACCAACTCAGCAGTTTTATCAACCACCCAGAGCACGGAACTGACTGTTAAGGTGAAAACCACTCATCCTAGAAAGGCCTCTAAAAGATGCAGTAGAAATTCATTGCCTAAATCTTGGTAGCCTTTATTACAATAATTATAAAAGTTAATACAAAACTGGGTGGTAAAAAGGTTTACATTACAGTACAGTGTAATAGATTTTTGTATTGTCTTTCAAAGCGTACATATTGTGAAAAGATATAGTGCAACCAAGTGTATGGACATTTGCCTCCTGGTTTATGCTGCCTGATCTGAAGGTTGCAGCAAAAATAATAATAGAGGTCCTGATTCCAGATCATCATTTACTTGGCTTTTACTTGTAGTTTTCATAAAAACACAGTTTTATGTGCTAAAGCGCTTCTAGACCTGTAGTCCTCAGTATTTATGACCCGAGGCTCCTCCAATGATTGACAGTATGTCCTATCTTTCATTGCATCTTGCAGATCGCAGACTGATTGAATGGGTCCACAATGCGGGGTGCACACGGCCAGTGCCCATCTTCCACATTTGGCGGTCCACAACACAGGCACTGCCATCCCGCAGTCATGTGAATGTGGCCTTAGGCAGCATAAACTTAGTGGCAAATTCTCTTAACCCCTTAATGACCAGACTGTTTTGGGCTTTACTGACCAAACGTTTTTCTTCCTTTTTTCATCGTCGCATTCCAAGAGCTATAACTTTTTTTATTTTTCCGTCTATATAGCTTTATGAGGGCTTGTTTTTTGCGGGACAAGTTGTAGTTTTTAATGGCGCCATTTTGGGATACATATACCTTTCTGATTAACTTTTATTAACTCTTTCTGGGAGTGAGATGGGGAAAAACAGCAATATTGCCACTGCATTTTTACATTATAAATTTTACAGCGTTAATTTTTCGGTATAAATAACATAATATCTTTATTTTCTGGGTCAGTACGATTACAGTGATACCAAATACATATAGTTTTTTTAGGTTTTACTACTTTTTTGCAATAAAACCCCTTTTTTTTTTTTTAAAGAAAAAAATGTTTTTACATTGCCACTTCCCAAGACCCATAACTTTTTTATTTTTCTTTCTATGGAGTTGCGTGAGGGCTTGATTTTTGCGGGACGACTTGTATTTTTCATTGGTATCATTTTGGAGTAAATGGCGCTTTTTGATCACTTGTCATTACATTTTTTTGGTGGCAACTAACAATAAATTAGCATTAGCGTTTACCGTAGGGGATAATTTTTGTGATATTTATGTTGTCCAGGTCGTTACGGACGCGGCAATACCAAACATATTGGGGAGATTTTCTTTTTTAACTAACTTTTTTTTTTTTTTTTACTATAACAGACAGTATTGTAATTGCTTTTAAAACTCAATTCATTATCCCTATAATGCATTTCATTTTAATGGTAATGCTATTTTAACATTGACCAGCAGTGCCGATGGGAGACAGAGGAAGTCCGCTCCCTCTGTCACCGCTTTACATGCGGCGGGCGCCATTGCCCGTGGCATGTAAAGTGTTAAACAGCCCGGATCGGCACTCCTGCCGGTCCAGGCTGTTAGAGCAGGGCCACGGCTCTCATGTGAGAGCCAGGTCCCTGCTCCCAGCACCTCTAAGACTGGGCCGCCGTACAAAATGGGCGGCCCAGCCTAAGGCCCCTTAGTGACCGCTGTAAAAACACGTATGGGTAGTCACTAATGGGTTAAAAGGTCTGTGTTCTGCTTTTTGTTCAGAGCCAAACCAATTCTTCCCTTTTTAGATCTCCTTCTTCCCCTCTCACAACATATTTTGCACGCTACGTCTGTATGCTGTATCTTCTTATTTTTCCCTATCTAGTATTTACTACTTTACTTGTTTATCAGTATCAGCAGGCAGGGAAAGGGGAACTACAGTGTATAGTGAGCAAGATCCAATTTTATCCTAATAAGATTTTCATGTATTCACATGTACTGCTGATTTATTTTCTGATTTATGGACGAATATGTCCTAGAATACCACAAGCTTAATTAATTGTATTCCTAATCATTAATGATCCAAGTTGTTAGGCTTTCTATATTAGGATAATCTGATAGTCTGGTTCAATAATAGCTTTGCAAATGAAAAACTATTGGATTTTGGCAGTATTGTACACTAAACAAAGCTGTTTGTGTTTCCTCCCACTTGCAGTTGTTATTTAATGCTTGCTTTTATTGTTTATATCAACCAGATCTACCATGAATTTCTCACAGAAGAAAGGAATACTGCAGCTGTTTTCACGGAAGTGGTATATTTTTCTAAAGAACTGCCTTGCACTGTGGTGTTAATATCCTTATTGTGACCAAGACTTGGGGTCTTCAGATGCTATTAGCAACAGACTTGCCATCAGTTATTGGTTTAACTAATAATTTTTTAAGCAATTATTATTAATTTCTTGTTTGCAACAATAAAACCACAGTGCACATGAAAAATGTCTCTGAATCTTCTTTATTATTTCAGCAGGGGTTCTTTCATAAAGGCATAATTTTTCCCATAACATTTGCTTTATTTTGGTGGACCAAAAACTGGAACTAATTATTGCACAGGATAAAAGAAAAACCTTTTCAAAAGCAAATGTTTTAGGGTACTTTCACACTAGCGTTTTTCTTTTCCGGCGCTGAGTTCCATCCTAGGGGCTCAAATCCGGAAAAGAACTGATCAGTTTTATCCCCATGCATTCTGAATGGAGAGTCAGTCCTTCAGGATGCATCAGGATGTCTTCAGTTCAGTCTTTTTGACTGATCAGGCTTTTCAGAAAAACGTAGCATGCAGTATTTTTACCTCCGGCCAAAAAGCCTGAACACTTTGACTGAACGCCGGATCAGGCCTTTTTCCCATTGACTTGCATTAACGCCGGATCTGGCACTGTGTGTTCAGTCAAAACGGATCCGGCTTTTGCATATTAAACCCGAAAAATGTGAAAAAAAAGTTAAAGTCCATAAATGGCGGATCCGTTTTTTCCAATGCATTTTTTCATTGTGATCAAAATCCTGATCAGGATTCAAATGTAATCCGTTTTCACACGTTTTTCCGGATCCGGCGGGCAGTTCCGGTGTCGGAATTGAACGCCGGATTAAAACAACGCTAGTGTGAAAGTAGCCTTAAGAGGACAGTTCTTCATCATAGTCCCATCAAACCCGTGAGGACACCTTGTTAGCACTAAAACATGTCGAAGAGCTCTTTTAATACGTTTTTAGATGTTGTTTACGTATACTGGCATAAGTGTTGTGTTAGTGATTGTGTGACATGAGTTATACTATGACACACAGTCATAGGCATCTGCATACATTAAACATTGGTTACTGACCAGGTAAAACCAAGTGCTTTTAAACACACAGGGGTCATTTATCAAACAGAAATAGGCTCATATTAGGCCTTTGCACCGCAATCTGCAACTTCTCCCCGCTCATGCCAGTTCTAAAAAAGTAGTCAGGGATGGGAACTGTTTTAGGTATAGAAAATGGTCTGAATGTAAAACAGCTAGCAGTGGCTGCATTTAGAAGTGGTGGAGGACCCACCGAAGTTATGTATTGGCCGGCGCATCTTCATAACTCCAGCAGATCCAACGCCAGGTATAGTGGTTATTGAAACTAGCATCTTAAACACCGGTCTTAATAAATGTGCCCCACAATTGTTGTTAAAGGTACACTGTAATGTATAGTCTTGGGGAATATTACCAAAAGTGAAGTTTTATTACAGCAGCGGGAAATATTTATTGCCCTTAGATTTCATTTTATCTAGCATCATCACATGACCACATGAGATGTATTTCAGTGTCAAAGTGCTGTTTAAAGGGATTCTGTCACCAGATTGTGACCTTATAGACCGCTTACATAGCGCTCTAGCATAGCAGTCTATGATTCTAATGGTACCTTTGATGTTTTCTTGTGAAGTTCCCCCAAGGCAAAAACGGACTTTTATTCATATGTAAATTAGGGCTCGCAAGTGCCCAGGGCGGCGTTCACCTCGTTGGTGCCCAGGCTGTTCTGCCTCTTTTCGTCATATCCCCGCCCCAGCCTCTTCCTCTGCCCGCCACGCTCTTCCTTTGCGTCCTCCTTCTCTGCAGCGAGATCCCGCGCCTGCACTATCCATTGCTTGGCCGGGGCATGCGCACTGCGATGCCCATTGTGGGCACGGCATCGCAGTAGCTACTGCTCATGCGCCGGCCAACGGCGAGAAACAGCGGCGAGGAGGCGGACCAGAGACACCCACAATGGGCATCGCAGTGCGCATGCCCCGGCCAAGCAATGGATAGCGCAGGCGCGGGATCTCGCTGCAGAGAAGGAGGACGCAAAGGAAAAGCGGGGCGAGCAGAGGAAGAGGCTGGGGCGGGGATATGACGAAAAGAGGCAGAACAGCCTGGGCACCAACGAGGTGAACGCCGCCCTGGGCACTTGCGAGCCCTAATTTACATATGAATAAAAGTCTGTTTTTGCCTTGGGGGAACTTCACAAGAAAACATCAAAGGTACCATTAGAATCATAGACTGCTATGCTAGAGCGCTATGTAAGCGGTCTATAAGGTCACAATCTGGTGACAGACTCCCTTTAAAGCCTTGCAGCTTTTATTAGTTTATGTTCCCTCTATTCTTTTATTAATCCATGATACATAGATAAGGGGGGTGAATTCATCCTGTGATAACGGCTACATTCTGTACAGTTTTCACTGTCCTTATAGTGATCCCTGTCTAATCAAGAGTTGCGATTTGCAGGAAAGGATGTATAACCCCTTTCAACATCCTCATCATAATCAGTTGAATGTATAAACGTATAATCTGTAGATAGTGGTACCCGGTCATAAACATTCCTCCATTTTACTTTGATAGTGAGGGTATAAAAACATGGCTATTCAGTAATCATTAGACTGCTTCATGTGAATAATACCCCTGTCTGTGCAGCGGAAAGCATACAGGTTGCCATTCTGGTCAGCGTGCCCAAGGAGCCAGTTTATTTTGGTACCACTCCCCACTAGAATGATTGAGTGTCATGGCCGGTGTCATAATCATTCTCCTGTTCCTCTACCTCCAACTCTTCCTCCAGTGGCATGTCTTCCTCCCCTTTCTTCTTGTGGGTCCCCAGAAGCTATAGGCCGTACAGCAAGATGCCTTAGCTGTTTTTCTTCTGATGTTGTCCCTTACCGAGTGTCTGTTCTAAGATAAATATGATCAAGAAAAAATATGGAGTGTAAGTGGACTGGGTATAGGAAAACACTGAGAATGTAATTCACCCCTTTTTCAGGAGCACAATAATGTACATATAGTATAGAACTCACATATTTATAGGATCCATACTCGTTTTTCCTGTCGCTTCAGCCTTTCCACATGGTGGAGCGTCACCCCTGGCCCCACCTCTTCCGGAACCGGAAGTGCACTTCACCAGTGGAACACATACATTTTCTATAAAAGACATTAATCATTAATACATACATAAAACTAGTGATTTATGAGTCATTAAACCATATACTCCATACCTATCTCGAAAATGAAATGTTATAAAATGTATTCATATCTAAAATCATGCAGGGTATGGCCGCGATCTGCGTTCGATCTATGGAACACATGGTAGGACTCCGCCATCCAAATCACATGGTGAGGATGCGGTTCAGTCTGGAACGCACTGACTCATTGCGTCCCTGCCCTTCAAATCACATGATGAAGATGCGGTTCAGGTTGGAACGCACTGACTCCCTGTGTCTCCCGAACAGATCTTATAAGTCTTATCGTAGTTGAGTTTATGGGGGGAGGACTATGCTAAAGAGTAGACACTAGCACACAACAAAGAAGGCAAAAGCAGCAATGTAGAAAGGCTAAAATTGATATTATGTAGATGGCAATTTATAAAAAAAGATGACAATAATTAACTTAATAGAGTGTGTGTGTGTATATATATATATATATATATATATATACCGTATATATATATATATATATATATATATATATATATATAGAGAGAGAGAGAGAGAGTATATTTATAGATCATTTAAAAAAAATATAAATATATTGACTCTATTAAGTTTATTATTTTCATCTTTTTTATTAATTTTCTTTTTCATAATATCAATTTTAGCCTTTCTACATCGCTGCTTTTACCTTCATTGTTGTGATTTGGAGGGCAGAGTCCTACCATGTGCTCCATAGCTGGAACGCAGATCGCGGCCGGACCCTGCGTGATTTTAGATATGAATACATTTTATAACATTTCATTTTTGAGATAGGTATAGAGTATATGGTTTAATGACTCCTTTTATTGATTCACTAGTTTTATGTATGTATTAATGACACTGGTGAAGGCGGGGCCGTGGGGTGACGCTCCACCATATGGAAATGCTGGAGCGACAGGAAAAACAGTATGGATCCTATAAATATGTGAGTTCTATACTATAAGTACATTATTGTGCTCCTGAAAAAGGGGTGTATTGTACCCCTAAACACGTCAAGCTTATTCCTTTATTAAAGCTTCTCCACTTATTTTGGAGTCCTTCGGTTCATCCTAAGATAAGTACAGGGTAAGGTCACAGGTGTCTTGAGCTTATCCTGCAACTCCCTCCCTGGTGAAGTGAGTACTACTGACCTGTGATATAATTTAAGCTGTTTTTATGAATAAGTATACTTTACTGCTGCTTTTAAACAACAAATTGATCTCATATAGGGTAATCTTACCCATGTTTTTGCTCTAATGGTAGTTGATATTGGTGTACAGATGTAGCAGGGTTAACACACATGCTTTATGAGACCTGGTATCTAAACTAAATGCAACTAAATGCATTAAGCAATTGCTTTTCAATGGCTTTTGTTTCAAGATAAAGCTATGAGTTAAGAAATTTGAGTTAAGAGTGTGTGTTACCCCTGCTACATCTGTAGGTCCCATTCACCTAATAACCACTATCCAGACTATTGACAGTATTATATAATTTTTTTGGCGCCCCACACCATCGTTTCTCTTCTTTTCTAAGATAAATAATAGGGGGATGAGATTGCTCATGCCACAGTTGTCCCTGAGGACAAATTTTCCCTTCACCCATGACGGCACCCCATGCGACCAGGGACCTCCCATCCGGGACAGGAAACCTGAGAAGATAAAAGGTTCACACCCCCAATAAGCACCAGTTCAGGTTTCCTGTCCTCCGGATAGGAAGTTCCTGGGAAGACTCTTAAAGGATGGTTCTCACCTGCAGCTGGGGGGAGGCCCAGGTTTTTTATCCGGTAGGTGGCCTCCCCCAGGCGGCTGAAGGCTCTCAGGGCCGCTGCTTATAGTCTGCCTTTCCCCCGCATTCCGGCGCCGATCCCGAGGGAGCCGCTGTGGCCATGTTCAGGTGGCTTCCCTCATGCTATTCGGCATCTGTGCCCGGCTTCCTGTCGGCGTCAGGGAGGCGTCTGCGCATGCGCGCACTTCCGATGAAGGGGGGCGGGGCTTAACCCGGAAGTAGCGAAGAGCGCCGGAATAGCCTAGGCGCGTCTTTTAAAATATAAATGTGGCTGGGGGGGAATCCAGCCAGCTGATGTAGCACACAGTGCTGTGCTGAAGAGGCTCTTTTTCCAGCAAAATGTCTGAGCCAGTAGATGGATGCGCCGAACCCCTGGAACCCTCGAGGCCTGCCAGTCCGGTACCAGTACTGAGGAGTGGGGACAAAAGATCAGTGGTGAGGTGGAACTTTTTATTAATGGGGTGTTATTTGTTTGGTTGTTGTAGGACCCCCAAAAAAGCAGCGTCAAAGACGAAACATAAGGAGTGTGCGGGATGCAAAGTGGCCCTGGCATCCTCCTATTCTAAACCGTTAGAACCGTTGATAAATTGGTGGCGGAAGAATCTCAGAGTCTCTCCAAGAATATGAGGTTCTTAATAAGATCTGAGGTCAAGGCCTCCTTAAGGTCTTTGAATAAAAGCCGCCATAGGTCACCAGAGAAATCCCCGGAAGTTAGGGATTCTGATTTAGACATATAAAGAAACTTGATCCAGCTCACCTTCCTGGTGGAATGTGTAATCCCGGCTCCAGAGGCCCTAGGGGAGTGTTCCCGTAGCAGGCTGCAAGTAACTTTGGAGAAGAAAGGTCCCGGAGGCAATAGAGATCCTCTAAAAGCTCTTCTTTATAATTCACATGTGAAAAACGGACATAGCCACTTCGTACACAGCATAAACGTTGACGCGTTTCGGGTGAGTACCCTTAGTTGTAACACTTTGCCATGTGTGACCCCACAATTTAAAGAGGTTGGAGTACTCCTCCCAAAATCAGTGAAGGAGTCTACAGCCCCATAGGCTGTCACACAGTGCAACACACCTTTTCATTTGCTACACCAATCACTGGTATAAGGATCTCTATTGCCTCCGGGACCTTTCTTCTCCAAAGTTACTTGCATTCTGATTTAGACCTCTCCGACATGGAGGAAAAAGAAGCGGGTCAGTTATTTTCTGACGACGCTACATCGTCAGAGAATGAGGGAGCAGGGAGCCCCTTTTTTTCACCTGAGAACACCCAAAACCTTCTTAAAGCAGTCAGAGCAACAATGGAGCTAGAGGATGTGAAACAGGCTAAGTAAACAGCAGATCTAGCTTTTCAGGGTTTAGGCCCCAGGAAGCATAGGGTTTTTACCATTCACGAAAACGTACAAGCATTAATTAGAAAGGAATGGAAAAATCCTGATAGGAAATTTTTTATTCCAAATTCAGTTAAAAGGAAATATCCCTTTGATGAGAAAGTAGCAGCTATTTGGGACAAGGCCCCTACAGTAGACGCCCCGGTAGCAAAGATCACCAAGAAGTCTGCTCTACCGTTTGATGACTTGGGTAGTCTATCTGACCCTTTAGACAAAAAGGCAGATTTTTATTTAAAGAAGGCGTGGGAATCGTCCTCTACCAGCCTGAGAACTGCTGTCGCTGCATCATGGGTTTCAAGATCACTGCATATCTGGCTGGAACAGTTAGAAGAGCATCTCAGGGAAAAGAAGCCAAGAGAAGAAGTTTTGGCCTCCCTTCCTACCTTTTTTAAGGCCGCCGACTTTTTAGCAGATGCCTCCACAGATGTGATTAGGTTTTCAGCCAGATCATCCGCCATGACCAATGCGGCGAGGAGAGCGATCTGGCTAAAATCCTGGAAAGCAGATCAGGGCTCGAAGGCCAGACTGTGCTCCATCCCTTGTGAGGGTGACAGGCTTTTTGGGTCATCTCTTGACGACATACTTGAAAAAGCCTCAGACAAAAAGAAGGGCTTTCCGGTTTCTCAACGCCCCCCCTTTTTTCGTAGATACCAGAATAAAAAACAAAGGGGTAGACAGTATGACAGAAGGGAAAAAGATAGATTCCCTAAAAAATCTGGCGGCTTCCTTTTTAAGCCCCAGGACCAAAGGCCTAAGGATAAATAATGACGCCGAATCCCGGGTAGGGGGAAGATTATCTCTTTTTCTCCCAGCCTGGAAGACGGTAACCAAAAACGGATGGATCCTGGGAGGGATCGAAGAAGGGTTCCGGTTGGAGTTTCTGACCCGTCCCCGGGATTCATTCGTTCAGACAGACTGCCCCAAGGACCAAATCAAGAGACAGGCCTTAGAGTCAGAGGTGTTGCTTCTTCTACAAAAGGGAGTAGTAGTCCCGATTCCACAGGCAGAGAGAGGCAATGGATTTTACTCCCCTCTGTTTTTACTAAAAAAAAAACAATGGCTCCTTCCGAGTGATCCTAAGCTTAAAGAAGCTAAACAGGTTCCTCAGATACAAGAAGTTTTGCATGGAGACCATAAGATCAACCATAGATCTCCTAGCAAGAGACTGCTGGATGGCAACTCTGGACTTAGAGGACGCATATTACCATGTGCCAATTCATTTGTCCTCCCAAAATTTTTTAAGGACAGCGGTCTGGGTTCAGGGAAAGTGTCTACACCTGCAGTACAAAGCCCTACCCTTTGGGGTTTCACAAGCCCCCAGAATCTTTACAAAAGTGATTGCGGAGGTGGCTTTCCTTTCTAAGATTGTCAGGGGTTCCGTTGCTGCCATATCTAGACAACCTACTGTTTATTTCCCAGACCAAAGAAAAGTTAATCCAGAACATCGATGTTTCCTGCTCCCTGTTGAAAAACCTGGGCTGGAAAATAAATTGGAAAAAGTCTTGCCTGTCACCATCTCAGACTTGTGTGTTTTTAGGCATCCTGTTAGATTCCCGGGTAGAAAAAACTTTCCTCCCGTCCTCCAAGATAATCTCCATCAGGGAACATGTCTGGGATCTTTTCAGGTTTTACCTCTGCTCGTTCAGAAGGGTGATGGCGGTACTGGGCCACCTGACAGCAACAATTCCGGCGGTCCCATATGCGCAGGCCCATTACGAGGAAGCTTCAGTCATGTATCCTGCGCCAATGGGACGGCTGCAAACAGTTGTTAGACCAGTCTTTCCATTTATTCGCGGAAGCGAGGATGTCTCTTCTTTGGTGGACAGTGCCAGAGAATCTTTCAGCAGGGGTGCCCTGGTCCTTTCGGGATCCGATACTAATAATTACGGATGCCAGCCCATGGGGGTGGGGGGCTCACTCGGAGAACAAATGCTGGTAAGGGAGGTGGGATTTGAACACCAGGAAAGCCACCTCAAACTTCAAAGGACTAAAGGCAGTGGAAATGGCGTTAAAAGCGATAGTTCCGGATATATCCCACAAGAAAGTAATTCTTTACTCGGACAACTCAACAACAGTCGCATATGTCAACCATCAAGGTGGAACAAGAGTACCTTCTCTGGCAATACTCTGTCACCAGATTTTCCAGTTAGCAGAACAGAAACATCTATCCCTGTCGGCAGTTCACATAAAAGGGAAGGAGAATGTAGTGGCCGATTTTCTGAGCCGCGTCCAGCTAAGACAGGGAGATTGGTGTCTAAACCCAGAGGTATTCTCCCAGTTAACTCAGAAATTTGGCCTCCCCACAGTGGACCTGCTTGCCTCCAGGAAGAACAAGAAAGTGGAAAGATTCTTCTCCCTAAATCGTTTGGACAATTCAACAGCCCTAGACGGATTGGCACAGGACTGGTCTCAGGAGGAGGGTTATGCCTTCCCTCCTTTTTCCCTAATTCCGCAGGTCCTGAAGAAAGTCCAGAGGGAGAAAGCGATAATTACCCTAGTTGCCCCAGTGTGGCCGAAAAGGTCCTAGTACTCCTGCCTCCTAGACTTAGCGATAGCCCCTCCATGGATTCTGCCTCCCCGGGAGGATCTATTGCATCAAGGCCCAATCCTGCATCCCAATCCAAAAATTTTGCACCTGGCAATGTGGAGACTGAAAGGGGGATTTGGTTAGGTCGGGGTCTGTCCCAATCAGTAGTGACCACCATTCTGGGAAGTAGAAAAGCTACTACAGCTAGGAAATATAATAAGATCTGGGAGGTATTCTCCTCCTTAGGAGTCAATCCTGACCCCTTCTCTCCTCCAAACGTCTCAAGGGTCCTAGACTTTCTTCAAGCTGGTCTCGATAAAGGGCTTAAGGCTTCCACCCTGAGGGTGCATGTGGCAGCCTTGGGTTACTTTTTCGATACACAGCTGGCCCTTCATCCTTGGGTTAAGAGGTTTCTTTCGGCGGCCTCCAGGATCCACCCTTCGATAAGACCTTTGTCCCCTCCTTAGGATTTAAACACGGTCTTGACGGCCCTGTCGTAGAAACCTTTTGAACCTCTGTCAGAAATCCCCATAGATATGCTCTCCTTTAAAATGTCCTTTTTATTGGCCATTACTTCAGCTAGAAGGATTTCTGAGATTCAAGCCTTCTCGGCTTTTCCACCGTATACCCAGATCTTAGATGACAAAGTTATTATTAGGCCTCTCCCGTCCTTCCAGCCAAAAATGGTTACGGACTTCCACAGAAGTCAAGATGTTATTCTTCCATCTTTCTGTACAAATCCTTCCAATAATTTAGAAAGGGAGTATCATTGCCTGGACGTCAAAAGATGTCTGTTAGCTTACTTGGAGTCTACCTCGGCCTGGAGGTTGGACGAAAACCTCCTTATTCAGTTCTGGGGTAGCAATAAGGGGCGGAAATTGTCCACGGCAGTCATTGCTAGATGGGTCAAAAGGGCCATTTCCGAAGCCTACCTAGCACAGGGTCTCTCGCCCCCTTCGGGATTTGGAGCTCACTCCACCCGTGCGGTGGCTACGTCCTGGGCCGAGAAGGCGGACGCCTCTCTGGCTCAAATTTGTAGAGCAGCAAAGTGGAGTTCTCCACACACGTTCTTGAAGCATTACAGGCTCCAACTTCACGCAGATACCGCCTTTGGTAGGAAGGTGCTTCAGGCGGTGGTCCCTCCCTAATTTCCTTATTAATAGTCTATCTCGCATGGGGTGCCGTCATGGGTGAAGGGAAAACAATATTGCTTACCGGTAATTGGTTTTCTTGATACCCATGACGGCACCCCCAAAATTTTCCCTTCCCCAAAAAAAAAAAAAAAAAAAAAAAAAGCATTTATAGGTATTATAGTTACCCTAATAGGTTTAATATGGAGTAGCCTGCTACTACTCGACAGGATTCTTAGGGAAGCTCCCTAATGAGCAGTATCGTTCAGAAGAGATATAATGTACCGTATTGGATCTCTCTCTCTCTCTTTTCTTATGTGTGTTCACCTCCGGAGTACTGTTTATTACTATCACTGGTGCCTGGTGGGGGTGTGAACCTTTTATCTTCTCAGGTTTCCTGTCCCGGATGGGAGGTCCCTGGTCGCATGGGGTGCCGTCATGGGTATCAAGAAAACCAATTACTGGTAAGCAATATTGTTTTGTGACCACTTCGAAGGTCTTTGGCATGCGACAGGCGTCTCTGGTGAGCTGTCACTGCCTGAGCTCAAATCAACATGTGCTCCCTGCTAAGGCCGTCTGGTGCATGACAAAATCAGTTCCAGCTTTTCGCTGGTCCTACAGATGCTCTACATGTGCTAAGTGAAATTCCAACGAGTTGGAATGTTGCGGATTAAGAGGTAGACTGTTCTGTCTCTGCAAGTCCAGGAGAGCGTTCCTTGCCACATGAGAATGGCTGAAATGCGAGGACTGTCTTCTAGACATTGCTAGCACCTTCTGCAAGCCAGTGTACTTTTTTTAAAAGCATTGCACAACTAAGTTAATCGCGTGCACCATGCATGGAGCATGTCATTTCCCCCAGGTTCAGGGTGGCCACTATTTTGCGGCCATTGTCGCTGACCACCTTGCCCAGTTGGAGTTGGTGGGGAGACTCCAGTGGAATTTGCTGCTTATTGCACTTTAGGAAGTGATCAGCTGTGTGGCTACTCTTGCCCATGCCAATCAGCTCTAACACCGCATGGCAACGCTTGGCTTGACATATGTAATAGGAGTGACGCTGTGCCCTGCTGCTGTTGGGTCCATGAAGAAGGAGGCAAATAAGTGTCTGGTGTGGGAGCCAGGCCGAAACAAATGTAGAGATTTCAAAAGGACCTGGGCTTGATGCTGGGGTGCTGCCTTGCCGCAAAAAACATTGACCCAGTGGGCCATTAAAGAAATGTACCTCCTCTGGCCGTAACAACTGCACCAGGTGTCCACTGTTGCCACACAGCAACAATTGCAAGCTACGGCGAAACGCGCGTCGGGGTCCTTCACCTGTCCTGTGCCTGTTGTCTCTGCCCTCCACCATGTCTCAGGGTATGTTGTGATCTTCCATCTTATACTTTAGGTTGAGTCCTTTTGCTTACAGCTTTCTAGTTGGTCTGGTCTATGGGGTCTCATCCACTCTGAGTATCCCATATGGGCAATCTATTATATATATATATTTTGTCCATGTTTGCATTTGTGATATATTAGGATCCATGTGTCTCATCCTGCAGCTACGCATCTAGGTGATGATTACAGATAATATTACCTTCTAGGGTATATATTATATATCCCCTTCTTTTCTGTTTTATCACCACATTGCGTATTCCATGTGTTCCATCTTGTGGTGGGTTATAGAGACACTGGCCGGGGGACTGCGGCATCCAGAGTTTTTCTGCTGACTCTTTAAATTAATTTTTTTGTTATCCTTAATATTCTAATTATTATGTATTATCTACTATTATGAAATAAAATATATATTTTTAATATATTGGGCATCCATTTGTTGTACGACACTTTAGGTTTATATAATTGCAAGGAGCGGCCCACATTCTCCACCACATGATAGGCAGGGATGGTTTTTCAGGAGAAATAATGCCGGCTAAGTATCTTCCAGCGAGGCTCAGTGCATGCCATCAGCTCCCTAAAGGCAGCAGACTCTACTAAATGGTATGACAGCAACTTGGCCAGATGGAAATTAAACTTGCACACCACTATATTGCTGGCCATGTAATGTTTCCTGGTCATAGATTCAGTTATCGATGGAGCAGAGAAGTCTAAGCAGGATGACAAGGGCACTGTAATGCATTTTGAAGGGGCCTGGCTGCCACAAAGGAGACCAGGAGAAGGAGAAAGCTCTTGTTGCACAACCTTGCGGCCACCTCTGTTTTCCCATTGGATCGGTTGATGTCTCTTCATGTGGTTCAGTAGAGCTCTGCTCACTGTTTGTGTTTGACTGCCCATGGCTTATTTTATGGCAGTGTGGAGTATGGGGGGGAAAATGGACATGGTAGGTAATCACGCAAACCTAGCAGCAGCCGAGCTTGGCTTAGCTCTGGCACGTTTTGGGCCTGTTGCACCCACAGCATCAGCCACATTAACGGTTCCCAATGCAGATCTGGTCCTGGCAGTTCGTTGAGAGGTTCTGGCTGTATGTCACCTCTGTTCTTATCAATACCATGGCTATGGTTGCCACTATTGCCACCACCAACACGGCTATGCCTGGGGTCCCTCATCTTCCCCTGAACCCCTTGCTCAGGGCAGTCCAAATACTGCTGTGTCACAAGTAGTGTTGAGCGAACTTCTGTTTTAAGTTCGGCGTCTAAAGTTCGGCTTCCGGTTAGCGGAGAATCCCGATATGGATTCCGAATTCCGTTGTGGTCCGTGGTAGCGGAATTAATAATGGCAGATTATTGATTCCGCTACCACGGACCACAACGGAATTCGGAATCCATATCTGGATTCTCCGCTAACCGGAAGCCGAACTTTAGACGCCGAACTTAAAACAGAAGTTCGCTCAACACTAGTCACAAGACATCAACAGGAAGACTTCTTTTGACTATCTGCCATAGGGTGTGAATGGGTTTTGTTGCCTTTTCATTAGGAAAATAAAGGTGCCCCACCAGGAGGAGGCAGTGAAGATAAAGAGGACGCCACTAAATGGCTTCTCTGGGGCTGCAAGGAGGAGGAGAAGGAATGCTGAGACCCCAGCTCCAAGGAATGGTGTGAGACTCAAAAGTGACCTCCACATCATCCTGCTGTGACTGAGGAGTGACCCATCCAAACCACAATCTCATCCTCTTTCTCCTCAATGAAAATGTTGTGTTTTTCTAAAGCCAGTGAGAACTGTGGCCTACTACTACTACTTTTCACCACATAGCTGGTGCTGATACTATCCACTTTCTGGCTCTAGGAGAAAAATGCCTGGGTCTTTCACTTTGATTTAGAATAATTTCATAATCCAACTCACAATTTTCCTAGATGAAAAGTCATGGTAAATGTGGCTTGGTAAACAGTCACACAAATTATGAAACTGTTATAGTAAAATTACAAGAGTGTTTTCTGTAACTTAAAGACAGAGGCACAACTAAATGTCCTTCCCCTTCTACAAACACAATAATTCGATTGACAATTTACTTTGGGAATAATGCAGTATTGGCG
Source organism: Bufo bufo (assembly GCF_905171765.1). Classification (NCBI taxonomy): domain Eukaryota; kingdom Metazoa; phylum Chordata; class Amphibia; order Anura; family Bufonidae; genus Bufo; species Bufo bufo. The sequence goes on along the minus strand of NC_053391.1, from coordinate 527,654,629 downwards.
AATATAAGATTTCTGCTTACTGTGTTATTTGCAATTAAAAATGCAGTTTCAGAAAAGACCTTTCTGTACTGTAAAAGACACATTGCAAACTAATAATGTGATATTCACCACCTCCCCCCACCCCCATACTACTGTCTATGGTGTAATTTTCATTTAAATCCACTAGTCTAAAGGTGGCGTTATTGCCATAAAATGCTTATGGTATAATGCAACACATTTAAAGGTAGCATGTCACCATGAAAATGCTAAATAATATGCATGCAGAATTTTATAGAGCAGGAGAGGAGAGTAGATTGATATAGTTTTATGGGAAAAGGTTTCGTAAAACTTGTATTTGATTTATTTGAATTCCTGCTCATTCTGTGTTTTGAAGTCAAGTAAGCAGTCCTATCATTTATTGACAGCTATTTCTATGTACACAGTCATAGAGGGAATGCTGTCAATCACTCATAGGACCACCTCCTTGACCTCAAAACTGAAAAAGTACAGGAATTTAAATGAATAAAATACAGGTTATACTGAATATTTTCCCATAAAACTAAGTATCAATCTGCTCGGCTCCTGCTCTGTAACTTTCTGCCTTCGGCTCAGATGCTTTTTTTCAACATGACATGTTCCCTTTAATAGCGCCGGACAGATATAATGCAATGAAAAAGTGCAATTGTTCAGCAGCAGAATGCTATTGGGGTGCTGTGCTGGTAATAATAGTATGTAGAAATATGAGGCAACTTAGAAACATAGAATGTGTTGGCAGATAACCTTTCGGCCCATCTAGTCTGCCCAATATACTGAATACTATGAATAGCCCCTGGCCCTATCTTATATGAAGGATGGCCTTATGCCTATCCCATGCATGCTTAAAGCTTAAACTCCTTCACTGTATTTGCAGCTACCACTTCTGCAGGAAGGCTATTCCATGCATCCACTACTCTCTCAGTAAAGTAATACTTCCTGATATTACTTTTAAACCTTTGCCCCTTTAATTTAAAACTTTGTCCTCTTGTAGCAGTTTTTCTTCTTTTAAATATTTTCTCCTCTTTTACCTTGTTGATTCCCTTTATGTATTTAAAAGTTTCCATCATATCCCCTCTGTCTCGTTTTTTTCCAAGCTATACATGTTAAGGTCCTTTAATCTTTCCTGGTCATTTTTATCCTGTAATCCATGTACCAGTTTAGTAGCTCTTCACTGAACTCTCTCCAAAGTATCAATATCCTTCTGGAGATATGGTCTCCAGTACTGAGCACAATACTCCAAATGAGGTGTTACCTGAAGGAATACATTTTTTAGTGCAATTACTGAATGTGGATTTAAAGCTCTCCCATTTATCCTCAGTATTATTATGTGACCGTAGCTGCTCCCAGTCTATGCCCTGAAATGCTGCCCCTCAACCCAGGGAAATTAGCCTTTTTAAAATTCAGTGTTTTTGTTCTGACTGACAGAGTTTGCTTCTTATAGTGTAGGGGGTATATGATTATATTGTGGTCACTATTACCTAGTGTTTCTCGAACAGTAACATTTCCAACAAGCTCTGCATCCTTCGAAATTACCAGATCCAACAGAGCATTGCCCCTAGTGGGAGCTACTATAAACTGCCCATAAAGTTGTTCTGTAGCAAGTTGAGGAATTTTCTCCCCTTAGCGTTTGAGGCAGAACCATGACCCCAGTCAATGTCTGGGAAGTTAAAATCTCTCATTATGACCACTTTACCAGCGTGTGCAGCCCGCTCTATTTGGTTACACAGTTGAGCTTCTATCTCCTCTGGGATGTTAGGAGGTTTATAGATTACACTAAGTATTCATTTTTTTTGTGTTTATATCTTTTTGAACTTCCACCCATAAGGTTTTCAACATCCTCACCATGCGCACCCACAATTGCCTCCTTCACACTTGTCTTCAGATCGCTCCTCACATACAGGCACACGCCACTGCCTTTTCTATGGACCCGTTCTTTCTAAATAGTGTAAAACCCTCAATATTAACAGCGCAGTCCTGCGAAGAATCCAACCATGTCTCAGCCAGACCAACTACATCTATGTGTTCTTCTAGTACCATAGCCTCCAGCTCCCCCATTTTGCTAGCTAGACTACTGGCATTTGTGAAAATACATTTTAAATTACTATTACGTGTAAAGTGAATATCCATGATTTTTTGGTTACCTTGGTTGATGTTTGTATGTAACAGGTTCTTGTTACCAGCAGCTCTATTTTTCATCGGTGTACAGTTCGGCCCAGTCTTCTCCCTACTTTCCTCACTAACCCCAGTACCCACTAAATCCCCACTGTCCCCTCCTATATCCCACTCTCTAAACTATCTATCCCCTTATTAGTATGAACAAACCCCCCCCCCCCCCCCCCCCCCCAGGATCCCAGTTTAAAAGCTCCTCCAGCCATCTAACCATTTTTTTCCCCAGAGCAGTTGGACCCTCGCCATTAATGTTCAGCCCGTCCCAACTGTAGAGCCTGTAACCGACAGAGAAGTCGGCCCAGTTCTCCATGAACCCAAACCCTTCCTTCCTGCACCAGCTTTTGAGCCTCTTATTTAACTCCCTAAGCTCCCGTTGTCTCTCTGGTAATGCTCGTGGCACTGGTAGTATTTCTGAAAACACTACCTTGGAGGTCATGGACTTGAGCTTCTCTCCTAGTTCCCTAAAAGCATTTAAGGGATCTTCTATCTCCCCCTGACTTTGTCATTAGTGCCAATGTGTACCATGACAGCCGGAACTTCCCCACCCCCACCCAGCAATCCGATCCGCAATATTTTCCGAACCCGGCAGACAACACACTTTCGCAATTCACGGTCTCGGCGAAAGATGACCCTGTCTGATCTCCTAATAATAGAGTTCCCTACCACCAGCATCTGCCTGACCTTTGCTGCACTCCTTTTCCCATCCTTCCTGCAGCGGTCATCTTCCTGGTTGCTAGGAGAAATGCCCTGCTGCAGTGTTGCCGGGCCTGGGCTTTCATCCCTAATATCAGCCAAACAGGCATATTTACTAGGGCGTTCCAGCTCAGGACTAGCCTCCCTGGCACTTTTTCCAGCACATTTGCAGCATGCTTGCATCTAGTGCAAATGTATTCAACCTCGAATGGCTCTTCAAGACACGCATACATTGCACAAGACACACACTTATTAGCATTGCCCATGGAGCACATGTTTAAATGGGGATATACAGTAAAGAAGGAAAACAGAAAATATGAGTTAGATTTAGACTCTGCTGTAATTGGAAAACTTGCTAGAATCAAGCAAACAACACACAAGGAAAATCTATCAAACCTTAGTTTGTTGCTCCTTGTCTTAAACTCCGGTTCTTTAAACTCCACTTATTCAGAAGCCCACTTAGTGCAGCAAGCCCAGTATGTATCATATATATCCTACAAGATATGATAAATACTGTAAATTCATGGGTGTAAATTACCACATTTAAAATCACTGAAAATAATAGCACTTACATAACACTAGATACAAAAATTATATATAGACTAAAACCTCATTGTGATAAAATCTGAAATTCCTAGCAGTAACCTACTCTATTTGATACCTGTTTCTGTGCCATTGGGCATCGATTTTTAGAAGGGCAGACCCTGCACATATACTGTGTGTCTACTAGTTACCTCTGTGTGCATTTCAGCATCCACTTAGAGGAAAAGCAAGGGCAGCTATATGTACAGTATCATCTAATCAAAAGCAGCCTGTCAATAGGTGGGATAATGAAAGTCCTTTACATACAGCCACTTCTTAACCTCTTCCGGACATATGACGTACCGGTACGGCATGTTGTCCCGGTACTTAAGGACACATGACAAACCGGTATTTCCGATCACCTTGGCTAAATGCGCGGGGGGGTCCCCCCCCCCCCCGTGTCGGCGATCGCCACAAACCGCAGGTCAATTCAGACCTGCGGTTTGTGGCTTTTCAATGTTGCGGCGGCTGGCAGCGGTGCCATCAGGTCCCCATGGGGCTGTAGGGGGGACCTGATGGCATGGAAGGCAGCGCGATGCCTTCCTGAGGCATTGGCGCTGCCTTCCTGTGACGAGCATGTGAGATCCAGCCCCCTGGATCTCACAGGCCGGAAGCTGTATGAGTAATACACACAGGATTACTCATACAGCCAATGCATTCCAATACAGAAGTATTGGAATGCATTGTAAAAGGGATTAGACCCCCAAAAGTTGAAGTCCCAAAGTGGGACAAAAAATAAAGTGAAAAAAAGTTGAAAAAATAAAGTTTTCCCCCCCAAAAATTTAAAGTTTCAAGTAAAAATAACCAAAAATGTCATTTTCCCCAAATAAAGTAAAAAAAATTGGTAAGAAATAGGGAAAAAAAAAAGTAGAGATATTAGGTATCGACCGGCTCTATAAACATATCACATGACCTAACCCCTCAGATGAACACCATAAAAAATAAAAACTGTGCTAAATAAACTATTTTTTTGTCACCTTACATGACAAAAAATACAAAAGTAAGCGATCAAAAAGGCATATGCGCACCAAAATAGTACCAATCTAACAGTCACCTCATCCTGCAAAAAATGAGCCCCTTCATAAGACAATCGCCCAAAAAATAAAACAACTATGGCTCAGAATATGGAGACACTAAAACATCATTTCTTTTGTTTTAAAAAAGCTGTTATTGTGTAAAACTTAAGTAAATTAAAAAAAGTATACATATTAGGTATCGCCGCGTCCGTATTGACCGGCTCTATAAAAATATCACATGACCTAACCCCTCAGATGAACACCGTAAAAAAATAAAAATAAAAACAGTGTAAAAAAAGCAATTTTTTGTCATCTTACATCACAAAAAGTGTAATAGCATGCGATCAAAAAGTCATACGCACCCCAAAATAGTGCCAATCAAACAGTCATCTCATCCCGCAAAAATCATACCCTACCCAAGATAATCGCCCAAAAACTGAAAAAACTATGGCTCTCAGACTATGCAGACACTAAAACATGATTTTTTTGGGTTTAAAAAATGAAATCATTGTGTAAAACTTACATAACCTGCTCTATAAAAATACCACATGATCTAACCTGTCAGATGAATGTTGTAAATAAAAAAAAAAAAAAACGGTTCCAAAACAGCTATTTCTTGTTACCTTGCCTCACAAAAAGTGTAATATAGAGCAACCAAAATTCATATGTACCCTATACTAGTACAAACAAAACTTCCACCCTATCCTGTAGTTTCTAAAATGGGGTCACTTTTTTGGAGTTTCTACTCTAGGGGTACATCAGGGGGGCTTCAAATGGGACATCGTGTCAAAAAAAACAGTCCAGCAAAATCTGCCTTCCAAAAACCGTATGGCATTCCTTTCCTTCTGCGCCCTGCCGTGTGCCCGTACAGCAGTTTACGACCACATATGGGGTGTTTCTGTAAACTACAGAATCAGGGCCATAAATATTGAGTTTTGTTTGGCTGTTAACCCCTTGCTTTGTAACTGGAAAAAAATATTAAAATGGAAAATCTGCCAAAAAAGTAAAATTTTGAAATTGGATCTCTATTTTCCATTAATTCTTGTGGAACACCTAAAGGGTTTAAAATCAGTTTTGAATACCTTGAGGGGTGTAGTTTCTAGAATGGGGTCATTTTTGGGTGGTTTCTATTATGTAAGCCTCACAAAGTGACTTCAGACCTGAACTGGTCCTTAAAAAGTTGGTTTTTGATCATTTCTGAGAAATTTCAAGATTTGCTTCTAAACTTCTAAGCCTTGTAACGTCCCCAAAAATAAAATGTAATTCCCAAAATGATCCTAACATGAAGTAGACATATGGGGAATGTAAAGAAATAACTATTTTTGTAGGTATTACTATGTATTATGGAAGTAGAGAAATTGAAACTTGAAACTTGGAAATTTGATAATTGTTCCAAATTTATGGCAATTTTTTTATTTTTTTATAAATAAAAATGATTTTATTTTTTTTACTCCATTTTACCAGTATCATGAAGTACAATATGTGACGAAGAAATAATCTCAGAATGGCCTGGATAAGTCAAAGCGTTTTAAAGTTATCACCACTTAAAGTTACACTGGTCAGATTTGCAAAAAATGGCCTGGTCATTAAGGTGAAATAAGGCTGTGTCCTTAAGGAGTTCAGTGAGATGGTAGGCTAAAAATTTCTGATTTTATTACCTGTATATTAGAATGAGGTTTTATTCTATATATAATTTTTGCATCTAGTGCTATGTGAGTGCTATTATTTTTTGTGATTTTTTTTCTATCTGGGGGTTAGTTAAGACCCCAGTGATTGCATAAATACTTAAAAAATGGTTATGCATGTATGTGGCCATCTTCCACCTCCTCGTGGTAGTGGTACCATTTTGAATCACTGCCATCTTGTCAGGTGTGAGTCTTGGAGAGGAGAGCAGTATACGCTACCCATATTAATAGTGATTTCTAGTTGGATATTTAGCTGGGTAAAGATCAGCCCAGTGTACCTTTCCTATACTCTGGCCCTTTACTGGCTGGCCATCTTGTAGTTCTTTTAGATGCCCATGGCAAAAACCTGCATCCTACAATGACAGAAAATATAAAACATATCAGATCAACATTTCCACATATAGTTGTCTTCAATCATGGTCCATGGTGGAATGAACCTTTTTGGCTATAAAAAATCATTCATGTTTGAACAGCTTAATATTCAGAATTTAGAAACTGCAGTGTAAAAGCCTCTTTACAAGGACCGACGTTTGGGCATCTGTCAACAAGGAGCATTCCTAAGAACACTTGTTCCTGATTATTGCCCTGTGTAAAGGTGCCGTTGGTCACCCAATGAATGAGCAAATGCTTGTTCATAAGGTGAAAGCAAGTAAAATCTTTTTTTCTGGCAGCAGATGTTTCTGTGTAAACAGGGATTTTCTGCCCAGAAAAAATGAACCTGTATGTTGATGGGTGACCCCTGTAGAGATAGCTTGTACCCATACAGCAAAGGTTTATTCCCAAAAAATACCTGGTCAGTCAACCTATCTAAAGTGGCCTTAAATGGCACTTTGATAACACAGTTAAATAGTTTTATATGCAGTAAAATGACTTTCCTTGTATAACCCTGCCAAAGCAGGTGCCTTGTTCAAACCTGCAGAATGCCTGAGACATTGATTTCTTATTGGTTATCCTGCAGATTTTTGAGACACCACTTTATAGATTATAATTGGATACATCATGCAAGATTATGCACAAAACCTAATTAGATCTTTCACTTACTTATGTTTCATATTTTAGGCTCTGTTCGCATTGTGTTTTGGATTGACTATACATTCGGCACATAAAGTGGATAAAAACTACTTATGTATGCACGCACCTGTGTACCATATAGTGGTATAAATCATTCAGAGGCCATCAATATAAAAGAAATGTATCATGCACATTTTAAGCTCTTTAACACAATGAAATAGCAAATAATGTCACAGTGACACTGACATATATAGCTATGGGTAGACACCTGGCTGACAGTATTAACAGCGTTGCGTTATTGCATTTGTTATATGCTTTTTTAATATTAGAAACCTATCAAAAATTGTCCCTTATTGGGGGCAGATGGTGTGTAAACACACATGGTGTTATCAAAAAAAGAACTGTGGCTTGTTGGGACCAAGGGTCCAAAATTTATTCCACTGCCGCTATTTATACACACACACGTTAATTGCAAAGAAAATTAAATTCCGGGTTAGTCAGCACATCTGCCACAGTGGGGAGTGGGGGAAAACTCCCCACCATATAACGTGGGTAAACTGGGAAGAAGCTACGCCTGGACACCAGGAAAAGGGAGCAGGTCACCTCCTAAGCTGCCCTAATCCAGGCCCTGACTAACCATATGAGCAGACCCAGATGGTAGGTGGGCTCATACATAGGAACCTCGGACCCTGAGTGGCCCTGATGATCCCTGAATAAAGGTTAGGAGCTAGAGATGACCTGTTCCTCCAGAATGCGGACAAACCGGAGTCTCACAGGCCAAGAAGCAAAGGTAAGGGAAGACAGTGAGCAGCAACTGGGTTGGCGGGTAAGAACCCAGTGATACGACTACCTGAATAGTCAGTATAATTTATGTAAATTGTCTCCTGTATGTATTGATCCATTTTGTGGCACTTTGCACTTTATTGATATACTCTATGGGAGAAATTGTTACTTGTATGTATCATGGATAGTGGTCCTGTGGGCATTTTTCCTGTGAATGTAATGCTGCTAACATACACTCACCTAAAGAATTATTAGGAACACCATACTAATACGGTGTTGGACCCCCTTTTGCCTACAGAACTGCCTTAATTCTACGTGGCATTGATTCAACAAGGTGCTGATAGCATTCTTTAGAAATGTTGGCCCATATTGATAGGATAGCATCTTGCAGTTGATGGAGATTTGAGGGATGCACATCCAGGGCACGAAGCTCCCGTTCCACCACATCCCAAAGATGCTCTATTGGGTTGAGATCTGGTGACTGTGGGGGCCATTTTAGTACAGTGAACTCATTGTCATGTTCAAGAAACCAATTTGAAATGATTCGAGCTTTGTGACATAGTGCATTATCCTGCTGGAAGTAGCCATCAGAGGATGGATACATGTTCTCATTCTGTTTACGCCAAATTCGGACTCTACTATTTGAATGTCTCAACAGAAATAGAGACTCATCAGACCAGGCAATATTTTTCCAGTCTTCAACAGTCCAATTTTGGTGAGCTCGTGCAAATTGTAGCCTCTTTTTCCTATTTGTAGTGGAGATGAGTTGTACCAGGTGGGGTCTTCTGCTGTTGTAGCCCATCCGCCTCAAGGTTGTGCGTGTTGTGGCTTCACAAATGCTTTGATGCATACCTCGGTTGTAACGAGTGGTTATTTCAGTCAACGTTGCTCTTCTATCAGCTTGAATCAGTTGGCCCATTCTCCTCTGACCTCTAGCATCCACAAGGCATTTTTGCCCACAGGACTGCCGCATACTGGATGTTTTTCCCTTTTCACACCATTCTTTGTAAACCCTAGAAATGGTTGTGCGTGAAAATCCCAGTAACTGAGCAGATTGTGAAATACTCAGACCGGCCCGTCTGGCACCAACAACCATGCCACGCTCAAAATTGCTTAAATCACCTTTCTTTCCCATTCTGACATTCAGTTTGGAGTTCAGGAGATTGTCTTGACCAGGACCACACCCCTAAATGCATTGAAGCAACTGCCATGTGATTGGTTGACTAGATAATTGCATTAATGAGAAATAGAACAGGTGTTCCTAATAATTCTTTAGGTGAGTGTATATGAAACTATATGTCTAAATAAAGTTTGTTATCCTTGTATTATACGATTGCTGTTCTGTTTTTTTGCTTTGGGGTATATTGTTAATATCTTAACAGACAGCTTTTCATCGGGTGTTTTGCTTTGAGTATTGGGTGTGTACATACAGGGAGAGCAGGCTACAGCTTTATAGCTGCACTAATTAAAATCAGCCTATGGGGCAGATGGGCACAAATAATTTTGTACAAAATGTATTTTCCGAGAATCTCACATGCCTGGAAAAATCCTCCCTTTTATTTGGAAACAGCAGCAGTACAATGTAGATGTGGACAGATCATTGAACAGACAAGGCAGTAGTAGATGTGTGTGGCTGTGTTGGGGTAGTGGTAATGGTAGTGGCAGTAGGAGTAATGGAATTGTCAGTATTGGAATTAGAAGCAGGGAGTAGCAGTTGTGGCGGCTGCAGCAGCAGTCATTTGGTGCAGAATATTATGGCAGGCGGGCAGTGGCATGAATGGAGCTCCATTAGCAATGGCAGATCTATTCATCTGCCTCAGCTACAGGGATGTGAAAATCATTTCCGATCCATGCCCCATTTTTTTATTTTAATAGAATTGAAGTTTTGTACCGTTTGGGTGTGATACTGGAGGCCGGATAAGACAGTACATAGAAGGCAAACTGGGCCAGTTCTGGATACTATTCCAATCTGCCTCCCAGAAGTCCATGAGGTCAGGCAATGCACTATGCGCCAGAGAGATCTCAGTCCAGGTAGGACTGAACCTACGCTGTTAAGGTGGTATGTCTCCATTTGCCGATTTGCATCAGCCTGCCTGCGGGAGTTCTTCTGCTTGTGGTAGCAGAGGCGGTGGGAGGTGGGTGACTCGGCAAGAGGGAACCAGGGGGGCTTTGTGGTCAGACACGCGGGCGGCAAGCTGCATACACTGTGTATTCTGGTAATAAAGCAATTTGAAATCACTGAAAAAGATACAAAACAGCCTGCACGATATGATAGTAAATATGCGGATGCGCATGGCTACATTTATAAAATTACAGAAAATAATGCACAATAGATGAAAACATAATATATGGACTAAGCCCTCACTCTAATAATAAAATCTAAGACTCTCAGCCAATATACAGTATTTTGAACAAAACACATCTGTGCCCACCTACCCGCGCCAAGGTGGTCTCAGTGAGACAGGTCCTACTCTAAACCTACCTATACCGTATGGGCATCTATATTCAGGAGAGAAAACCCTGAACATATAGTGTGCTGCTCCTAGTTACCTCTGTGTGCACTAACTGCATCCAGCCGCCCCAGGGCCCTTATTGGGTCCCAGGTGTAGTAGGAATGCCGAGTGGTGTAGTGCAGCCTAAATGTTTCTTTATGTCTCACGGTGCTCCTACCTGGATAATGCTGGACCCCAGGCTTTGGCTCCGAAGCAAAATAAAGGGGGAATAATTGAGGGATGAAGGAAAATAATTTGAGTCCAGACCTTGTGGTGAAATTCAATGGCAACTTTAGGGTACTTTCACACTATCATTTTTCTTTTCCGGCATAGAGTTCCGTCCTAGGGGCTCTATACCGGAAAATAACTGAGCAGTTTTATCCCCATGCATTCTGAATGGAGAGCAATCCATTCAGGATGCATAAGGATGTCTTCAGTTAAGTCTTTTTGACTGATCAGGACATGCTACGGTTAAATCTCCGGCCATAAAAACTGAAAACTGAACACTTGCCTTAATGCCGGCTCTGGCATTTTTTTCCATAGGAATTTATTAGTTCCGGATCCAGCCTTCCGGTCTGCGCATGTGAAAAAAATTTGAAAATAATAAATGCCAGATCCTTTTTTCCGGATGACACCGGAAAGACGGATCCGGCATTTCAATGCATTTGTAAGACGGATCAGGATACTGATCCGTCTTACAAATGCCATCAGTTGGCATACGTTTTGACTGATCCGGCAGGCAGTTCCGGCGACAGAACTGCTTGCTGGATCACTCTGCTGCAAGTGTTAAAGTACCCTTACTTGAATAAACATTCATCCAAATGATTGGCAGGCTTTGTCTTAGTTCCAGCAGGCTTTAGCATAAACTGGCAGGCAAACTCAAATCTGCTTTCTCTCTTTGCTGTAATGACAGGCTTACTTAATAATTTTGTTTTCCTTCTTTATGCTGAATTAAACTATGCTTAAGTCCGGTTTCTGTACTTCTGATCTACTCTGGTATCCTTGGATGGGGTGCCGTCGACTGTTATTCCCCTCCTGACACTCAGTAAAATTTATCTTCAGCCGAAGAACTCTTCCTCTTGCTGATTTCTCTTATGGTGGCCGAAGAACTATTCCTCTTGCCCCTATGGCTTCCAGACCTCTTTCTTCATAGCCAGCAGACGCGCCTGAGCGCGCCCTGCTCACACAGCTCCTGTCTAGCTTAGAACTAGAACTAGCACTAAGGCCTCTTTCACACGGGCGTCGTGTGTAAGGGCCGGATAGGATGCGGATGCGTTGCGGGAAAATTCACGATTTTTCCACTCGAGTGCAAAGCGTTTTAATGCGTTTTGCACACGCGTGAGAAAAATCGGCATGTTTGGTACCCAGACCCGAACCTGGACTTCTTCACAGAAGTTCGGGTTTTGTGTTTAGGATCTGTGTTGTGTAGATTTTGATATTTTCTCTTATAACATGGTTATAAGGGAAAATGATAGCATTCTTAATACATAATTAAAGTAAGTAAATTAGGGATGGAGGGGTTAAAAAATATTTAACTCACCTCATCCACTTGTTCGCGCAGCCCAGATTCTCTGCTTTCTTCTTCTTTGAGGACATGGGAGAAAAGGACCTTTGGTGACGTCACTGCGCTCATCACATGGCCCATCACCATGGTGATGGACCATGTGATGTACCATGTGGTGAGGGCAGTGGCGTCACCAAAGGTCCTTTTCTCCCAGGTCCTCAAAGAAGAAGAAAGAAGACAAGCTGGGCTGCGAGAACAAGTGGATGAGGTAAGTTTTATTTAAACTTTATTTTTTTAACCCCTCCATCCCTAATTTACTTAGCATTCTGTATTAAGAATGCTATTATTTTCCCTTATAACCATGTTATAAGGGAAAATAATAAAGATCGGGTCCCCATCCCGATCGTCACCTAGCAACCATGTATGAAAATCTTGCTAGCGGATGCTTACGATTTTTACACAGCCCCATTCACTTCTATGGGGGCTGCGTTGCGTGAAAAATGCACAATATAGAGCATGCTGCGATTTTCACGCAACGCAAAAGTGATGCGTGAAAATCACCGCTCATGTGCACAGCCCCATAGAAATGAATGGGTCCGGATCCAGTGCGGGTGCAATGCGTTCACCTCACGCATTGCACCCGCGTGGAATTCTCGCCCGTGTGAAAGGGACCTAACTGGAAACTCCTTCCCCACCCTTCTGGCATGAAGCAGGACTGGCCCACTTCTGCCCTTAGGGGGGAGAATGGAATGGTTAGTTCTATTCTCTCAGACTATAACTCTGCCATTTGCACTGCCACCTGCTGGTGAACCAGACACATTACATGTAATAAACAGTTACATAACAAGATTAGGAATGCACAGTGTAGAGGACCTGGACAAAAATACATACGATGGCATTATGTTAGACCATTAAAGGGGTTGCCTCATCATGGATCGCTATCGCTATGATGTGCCCCCTTTGTCTTATAGGTGCAGGTCCAACCGCTGGGACCCATGCCTATATCAAGAACGAAGCCCCGCAAGTGAAGGAAGCGCACTGCGCATGCGCAGCTGCCCTCTATTCATTTTCTATGAGGCCGGCGAAAATAGCCGAGCACTGGCTCGGCTATTTCCGTCGGCCCCATATAAATAAATGGGAGCGGGGGCCGCGCATGCGTGGTACGCTCCCATTCACTTCTATGGGGAGCCGACTTGGTGGTGGCCGGGATGGAGTCCTGCAGCCGCCACCACCTTGTGGAGTTTCGTTCTCTATATGGCAATATGCCCCCATTGTCTATGATGAGACAACCCCTTTAAAGATAGTAGCAGGGTGTAGTAGTGATAACACCTCTCCTGGATGTTACACACGCACAGCTACGTGTACCACCTTAATCAAGGTCGCCTTGATTGCCTGACTGAGACCACCTTGGCGCGGGTAAGGCGGCACAGATGTGTTTTGATCAAAATATATTGGCTGAGCGTCTCAGATTTTATTATTAGAGTGAGGGCTTAGTCCATATATTATGTTTGCATCTGCAGGGAGTGCTGAACTATTAGGCAAGTTGTATTTTTGAGGATTAATTTTATTATTGAACAACAACCATGTTCTCAATGAACCCAAAAAACTCATTAATATCAAAGCTGAATATTTTTGGAAGTAGTTTTTAGTTTGTTTTTAGTTTTAGCTATTTTAGGGGGATATCTGTGTGTGCAGGTGACTATTACTGTGCATAATTATTAGGCAACTTAACAAAAAACAAATATATACCCATTTCAATTATTTATTTTTACCAGTGAAACCAATATAACATCTCAACATTCACAAATATACATTTCTGACATTCAAAAACAAAACAAAAACAAATCAGTGACCAATATAGCCACCTTTCTTTGCAAGGACACTCAAAAGCCTGCCATCCATGGATTCTGTCAGTGTTTTGATCTGTTCACCATCAACATTGCGTGCAGCAGCAACCACAGCCTCCCAGACACTGTTCAGAGAGGTGTACTGTTTTCCCTCCTTGTAAATCTCACATTTGATGATGGACCACAGGTTCTCAATGGGGTTCAGATCAGGTGAACAAGGAGGCCATGTCATTAGATTTTCTTCTTTTATACCCTTTCTTGCCAGCCACGCTGTGGAGTACTTGGACGCGTGTGATGGAGCATTGTCCTGCATGAAAATCATGTTTTTCTTGAAGGATGCAGACTTCTTCCTGTACCACTGCTTGAAGAAGGTGTCTTCCAGAAACTGGCAGTAGGACTGGGAGTTGAGCTTGACTCCATCCTCAACCCGAAAAGGCCCCACAAGCTCATCTTTGATGATACCAGCCAAAACCAGTACTCCACCTCCACCTTGCTGGCGTCTGAGTCGGACTGGAGCTCTCTGCCCTTTACCAATCCAGCCATGGGCCCATCCATCTGGCCCATCAAGACTCACTCTCATTTCATCAGTCCATAAAACCTTAGAAAAATCAGTCTTGAGATATTTCTTGGCCCAGTCTTGACGTTTCAGCTTGTGTGTCTTGTTCAGTGGTGGTCGTCTTTCAGCCTTTCTTACCTTGGCCATGTCTCTGAGTATTGCACACCTTGTGCTTTTGGGCACTCCAGTGATGTTGCAGCTCTGAAATATGGCCAAACTGGTGGCAAGTGGCATCTTGGCAGCTGCACGCTTGACTTTTCTCAGTTCATGGGCAGTTATTTTGCGCCTTGGTTTTTCCACACGCTTCTTGCGACCCTGTTGACTATTTTGAATAAAACGCTTGATTGTTCGATGATCACGCTTCAGAAGCTTTGCAATTTTAAGAGTGCTGCATCCCTCTGCAAGATATCTCACTATTTTTGACTTTTCTGAGCCTGTCAAGTCCTTCTTTTGACCCATTTTGCCAAAGGAAAGGAAGTTGCCTAATAATTATGCACACCTAATATAGGGTGTTGATGTCATTAGACCACACCCCTTCTCATTACAGAGATGCACATCACCTAATATGCTTAATTGGTAGTAGGCTTTCGAGCCTATACAGCTTGGAGTAAGACAACATGCATAAAGAGGATGATGTGGTCAAAATACTCATTTGCCTAATAATTCTGCACGCAGTCTATTGTTTTAGTGCATTATTTTCAGTGATTTTATAAATGTAGCCATGCACATCCGCATATTTACTATCATATTGTGTAGGATGTTTTGCATCTTTTTCCGTGATTTTTGATTAGTCTTGAATGATAGTGATGGACGACCATCGGCCGGGACGGTTTGCAAACGCACGTTCGCGATCAAATGTTTGCGAACCGCGCATTTGTGGCGGGCCCCATTCACTTTAATGGTAGGCGAACCTGAAAAAACTTCAGGTCATATTTGCAGCCACCAAATACTTTCTAGAAGTGCACAAATAGTCCCACAACATGGACAGTGACATACCAGAGGGAGATCATTGGCAAAAATTCCCACAAAAAATATGTATTTTAATCAGGGGCCATTTTTATGCGTCTTAAAGGTAAAATGTGCCCTGCTGGAGCCTAGAAAGATTTTATGTTAGGCCACGGGAGTTCAGGCCCCAAAAATTTGGCATTTACCTGACAGAAAAGAACTTGTGATTATGTGGCTGGAGGTACATTAGGCGGTCACTGGCTAAAAATTTTACTGTTGGCCAGTACAGGCCCCAAAAATTAGGCATTCACCTGACCGAAAATGCCTTTTATGCCGCTGTATATACATAAGACAAGGACCATTCTTTGTTCTGGGTGGTGGTGGATATGTGTAGGCTGGCATGAGGAAATTCAATTACACGTGGTTGTCACAGGTGTTGAATTCCTCTGAGAGCCATGCCTCATTCATTTTTAGAAATGTGAGGTAGTCCACACTGTCGTGTGCTAGGCAAGTGTGCCTATCGGTCACAATCCCCCCTGCTTCGCTGAATGTCCTTTCAGACAGGACACTCGACGAAGGGCAAGCCAAGGGTTCCATGGCAGATTGTGCCAGCTATGGCCACAGGTCAAGCCTGCACACCCAGTATTCTGCATTCTGCCAGCCCTATGTGATGCTGGTAACATGTTCGCCACTTTGTGTTTGTACCGGGGGTCTAAGTACGTTGCCACCCAGTACTGGTCCTTGCCCTTTATGCTTTTTATACGGGGGTCCCTCTTCAAACACTGGAGCATGAAGGCCCCCATTTGCACTAAATTGGAAGTGGTGGCGCGCCCTGGCTCCTGCTCATCACCCAGGAGAATGTCGTCCTCGGTCTCCTCAGCCCAGCCACGGACAACACCAGCGATCCCCGAATTCCCCCTCAAACCCTGCTCTTCCTACTTCTCCTCCTCCTCCCCCCAGCCACTATCCTCCTCTGACTCCTCTTCAGACTCCTGCTGACTTGTCTCAGATGGGAATTCATTCAGCATTGCGACTTCCTCATCTTCCTGCTCCTGCTCCTCGACGGCTTGATCAATCACACGAAGCAATGCACGCTCCAGAAAGAAGGCGTAAGGTACGATGTCACTGATGGCGCTCTGGCTGCGACTGACCAGTTTGGTGATCTCATCAAATGGCCACAAAAGTCTGAATGCGTCACGCATGAGCAGCCACTGGCGCAGTGAAAAGAAACCAAGCTCACCAGAACCTGTCTGCCGCAGAGTTCGTACAGGTAGTCGTTAACGGCACGTTGCTGCTGGAGCATCCTATCAAGCATATACAAGGTGGAGTTCCAGCGCGTCGGGCTGTCACAAATCAGACGTCTGACAGGCAAGTGGTGTCGATGCTGAACGTCAGCAAGGCGAGCCATGACAGTGTAAGATCTTCTAAAATGTCCAGAGATTTTCCTAGCCTGCCGCAAGACGTCCTGGATCCTGTTGTATTTGGCAAAAAATCGCACGACTAAGTTCAGGACGTGTGCCATGCACTGCACGTGTGTCATTTTGCCCTGTTTCAGCGTGCTCAGCAGATTGGCACCGTTGTCGCACAGCACTTTACCAACTGTCAAATTGAGCGGGGTTAGCCACTGATTGTCCTGTGACCGCAGAGCTGAAAGCAGTGCAGGATCGGTGTGGCTCTTGGCTTCCAGGTGCAACAGCAGCAGCACAGCACAGCAGTTATGTACCTTCCCTGCCCGTGTTTCGTAGACCATGTGTTATTGGTCAGATGTATCTTGGCACCGACACTGTGTGCCAAAGATATATTCACTTGCCGCTGAACGTGGCCATATAGCTCTGGGATGCCCTTCTGGGAGAAATATTTCCTTCCGGGGACCTTCCATTGCGGTGTGCCAATGGCCACAAAATTCTAAAGGCCTCCGAGTCCACCAGTTTATATGACAGTAGTTGGCGGGCTAGGAGTTCCGACAAGCCAGCGGTCATCCTTTGGACAAGATGGTTATCCGGCTTCATCAACTTTTTACGCTCGAACATTTGGGCCACGGAAGCTTCCCTTCTGCCAGATGAACGCGACGATGGCACGGTGGAAGGTGGAGGACAAATGGGAGGAGAGAGGAGAAGGAGAAGAGGCAGGATGTGGAGCACCGGGAGAGTGGCTTTGTGGGTTCTGACGGCGTTACTCCCACTGGGCTCGGTGATGGGAGTCCAGTTGCCTTCTTAAGGCGGTCGTCCCTAGGTGAGTGTTGGGCTTAGCGACTTATACGTTGACAGCACAGGCTGCAGATGGCAACACTATTGTCAGCAGCTGACACGTTAAAAAAAGCCCACACTTCGGAGCCATGTGCCTGCGTACTGGGAGCACCACAAGTGACCGTGCATAGTGCATGGCTCGCTCCAGATATATTTGCAGTCTGCTTTTTGCCTCCTGTGCCCTGTGAGCTCTGCCTGCTTCTCCTCCTCCCTATCTGCTGCTCCGTCTCTCCCTCTGAACTCCCCTCCTCTTTCTCTCTTGTGGGCACCCACAAGACGTCCATCAACACCTTCACCACCACTGACATTTGAGATCTCGGAGTAGGCAGCAACAGCGGGGACCTCCCTTCTAGGGCTGATCTGGGTACTGTTGTCAGACCACTGGGTGGCGGCCGTTGCTATTCTTCTTCCTCATTTGATGTCAACAATGGCTGTGCATCGGTAAGGTCTGGGAATGGATGGGAAAATAATCTAGTGGAGGGGCTATGGTGGTGTATGTGGGGGTACACACAGCAGAAAGTGAGGAGAGTGCAGATACAGAGGATGAGGAGGGTGCAGAAGCGGATGGGTGAGTGAGCCACTCAACCAACTCTGGTGCGGCCTTTGAATTAATCGCACACGCCTTCTCCAACTTTCCACTTAGGCTCCGTCCTGGTGCACCTGCCCGACCCCTACCACCCCTGTGGAACGGCCTGCCTCTTCCTCTGCTTGTCATTTTCAAAATAACCCTGTGCCTAAGTCCCTAGAGAAGAGCAGTATTTGTGGAAGCAGGTATATCACAGGCCTCAATTAATATTTGGTGGAAACTAGTATATTATACCCCTTAATCAATATTTTGTGGAAGCAGGTATATCGCAGGCCTCAATTAATATTTGGTGGAAACAGGTATATCAAACCCCTTAATCAGTATTTTGTGGAAGCAGGTATATCGCAGCCCTCAATCAGTATTTTGTGGAAGCAGGTATATTAAACCCCTTAATCAGTATTTTGTGGAAGCAGGTATATAGCAGCCCTCAATCAGTTTTTTTTGTAGAAACAGGTACCGTATTTTTTGCCTTATAAAACACAGTTTTTTCCCCCCCAAAAAAGCTGCTTCATTAGTACCAGGAAGCGGTCAAGGATCTGTATTCACCGATTCCTGGTCCTCCGCTCGGCTGTCTGCTGTGCAGGGCTGCGCACCATGTGACCTCACTGAGCGCAGCCTTCACAGCTCAGAATCAGGAAGAAGAGAGAGAGCGCTGGTGGTGAGAAGCAGCTGCATCCAGGAGCAGGAAAGGTAAGTTATTTTTTTATTTTTTATTTTATTTGTGCTGATGGCTGACATGTGGGGCATGAGGGCTGACAATAGGGGGCTGATGGCTGACATGGGGGCATGATGTCTGACATGGGGGGGTGATGGATGACATGGGGGACTGAGTGATGGCTGACATGATGAGCTGATCTGAGGCAGTGGGGGTCTGATCTGAGGTCTGATTAACATTGGGGGTCTGATTGGGGCTGTGAGCTGAGGTCTCAATAACATTGGGGGTCTGATTGCTGGTCTGACCTGAGGTGTAATGGAAAATATTTTTGAAGTGAACTTCAATGCTTATAAAGGTGTGGATGCCTTTATAAGCATTGAAGTTCACTTGTAAACCATATGTAGCTTGAGAAAGACCTGTGTGTCGAAACGTTGCAGTTTTTTCGGTGTAATCAAACACTAAGCTTTGATTCAAGAACAAGAGTGCCGTGACTTTCCTGAAGTTTTGTCTACGTTTGAGGGGACCTGACGCCACGAGCACCGCCGCCATAACATGGACTACTAGTCCCAGTAAGTGGTGCTGTCCTATTCTATTTTTTTGTCGCATGTTTGGCGAATCATGAACGCGCAAAGTTCGCCGTGAAACGACCGCCGGGCGAACCGCAAGGACATCTCTATTGAAGGAGTGGCACCTTCAGGTGTGAATGTGCTTCTATCATGGGAGTAGCATTCTTGTGCATGTATATGACACACGTCTCTGATGAGTTGACGCTGCCAGTCCTCAAAACAACACATGCTCCCTACTGAGGTGGTCTGCTGCATAATGAAATCAGGCAATGCTTTTAGGCTCATTTACACAAATAGATAATCCTTCAAGCGATTGATGACATGAGTGACACAACACTAATGATAATGACAGACATTTACATGTGGGGAGTATCGTGTTCAAACTCATGTTTGATCATATACTCGCTTATACGATGATCATTGACTGTGTTCACACAGGTCTAGTCATCGTGCCTATTGCAAAGGTCACATGATGCACTTTTACATTATCACAATATATTAATGACAAGCAACAATTTACTTGTTCACATCAACAATTTCACAAATATTGAAAGAGCATTTTTAATAAAATTGTTTAGTTGCTACATACATTCACATTAAATTATTATCGTCTACCATGAATTGCTAACGTTTGAATTGTAACAATTATCTACTCATCTACTGTAAATGAGCCTGTACACTGCAACTTTTCATTCAGTTTCCATAAATAACTGTTATTCTATTTACCTTCTCTGATAAGTCTGTATGTACACAGTTCACAGTATGGGCTTTTGACAAAATGGGTCAGTACACAGTGAGAGCAAGCTCAGTGGTTTTATAAATATACTATTTGCTTACAGATGTTGTATAATAGCATTTTGGTTTCCTGGAGTGGTAAAATGTGTTTCAAGTACCACTTCTCGCTGCAGCTCTTTCTGCTGGATGACTCTTTCCAAGGGAATTTGTAGCACAATATATGCATATATAAATATAGTTTACTCTTTCTGCTCCCTTATATTTTCTTTATTTAAAATAATTCTTCATTGTCTTTAAAGTGGTATTCTGGTTTCATCATATTGATGACCTATCCTCAAGTCATCAATATCAGATAGGTAGGGGGTTGGACTCCTAATACCACCTCTGTACAGCTGTTTGAAGAGGCAGTGACACTTGTGCAAGCACCTCTTTCATGTTTATCCGCATGCCGTCTACATTGTAATAGCAGTGCAGTGTAATTACAGCTTTTTATCCCTTTCACTTGAAAGTGAGAAAAGGTTATAGGCCACTTTCACAAAACCAGGAGTAAAACCTTCAGGGCAAAGTATAATGGAAAGATTTGTGCCTCTTCTGTGTTATGGAACCACTCCTGGTTTAAGTTACAAATAGTGATGATCGAGCATGCTTGGCCGATCACCTGCTCTGCACGTGGCCCAGCCAATAAACGTGCAGGTAAGTACTGCCCTCACTGTAATAGTGTAGCCATGTTGGCTGCTGGCATTACAGTGATTGGCTGGCCGAAACGCGTCATCGGGTGCTATATAGCACTCGATGACGCATGTTCGGCTCATTCTTAGTCAGGAAGGGACTGAGGAAGGGACAGAAAGTGTAGGAAGTGATTTAAGAATATTTTTACCACCAAAACTTTTCAGAGACCCAAAAATCCTTGATCTATATTTTTAGCGCAACCTGCGCTAAATTGCTAAAACTTTACAGACCCAAAAGTCCTTCTAAGGACTATTGTGTGTGGCAGCAATATCTATTTTTAGCGCATCCTGCGCTAAATAGCGTACAATACTTAGGCCGCTGCAGACAGCGACATTAGCTGCGCCACATCTCCAGTGTAAAGTGTGCGCATCCCAAAAAAATCTGTGACATCCAGTGTACTTTTTCAGTAGACTGTATGCGCTGCGGACAGTGACATTAGCTGCACCACATCTCCAGTGCAAAGTGTGCACAGCCCCAAAAAATCTGTGACATCCGGTGTACTTTTTCAGTAGATGGTGTCCACAGCGGACAGTGACATTAGCTGCGCCACATCTCCAGTGTAAAGTGTGCGCATCCCAAAAATATCTGACATCCAGTGTACTTTTTTACGTAGACGGTGTCTGCTGTGGACAGTGACATTAGCTGCGCCACATCTCCAGTGTAAAGTTTGCGCATCCAAAAAATATCTGACATCCAGTGTACTTTTTTCGTAGACGGTGTCCGCTGCGAACAGTGACATTAGCTGCGCTACATCTCCAGTATAAAGTGTGCACATCCAAAAAATATCTGACATCCAGTGTACTTTTTTTGTAGCCGGTGTCCGCTGCGGACAGCAACATTAGCTGCTCCACATCTCCTGGGTAAATTGTGTGCATCCAAAAAATATCTGTGACATACAGTGTACTTTGTCAATAGATGGTGTTCTCTTCTGACAGTGACATTACTGTACCAGGGCCACATCTTCAGTGTAACGTGTGCGCTTCAAAAAATTATCTGTGACATACAGTGCACTTTTTTGCGCAGATGCTGCGAACAGTGACATTACCGATGGTACCTCTCCTGTATAACGTTTCCATAATGTTTCCTCATCCCAAATACCTGTGACATTCCCTGTAATTTTTCATTAGCCGCTGGTGACAGCATTGACCTTACCAGCGGGATATCTCCTGTGTGACGTTTGCAGAAATCTCTCTTGTCAAGGGGTAGGTGTTCCACAGTATGGCGCTTTTTTAAGGAAGGTACGGGCGACAAAAGAATAGTAGTTTGCAACCTGTGCCATACCAAAATGAGCCAGGATATGAACACTAGCAACCTCACCACCACCAGCATGATCCGACACTTGGCATCCAAGCACCTTAATAAGTGGGACGAACTCCTGGGTCCACAATCTGTCTGAGGGTTACACCACTGCCTCCTCTTCCGCTGTGTTACGTGCTGGCCAATAACCTGTCGAAGGCGCAGGCCCGGATGCCTCCCACCCTGCACCTGGACCTTTGCAAGCACCATCAGCGACCACATCCACTTTCGTATCCCAGCGTAGCGTCCAAATGTCCTTACCCCAGTCATTTGAACGCAAACGCAAAAACCTAGAACCAGGCATGGTTGCGTCTGATAATGGCCATAACTTGGTGGCGGCTTTGGAGCTCGGCAAGCTCACACACATCCCATGCCTAGCCTAAATCTTAAACTTAGTAGTTCAGCGGTTTCTCAAAATCTACCCCAATTTGCCAGAGCTACTGGTGAAGGTGCACCGCGTGTGTGCACATTTCCGAAAGTCATCGACAGCTTCAGCCGGTCTGTCAGCAACGCGAGCACGCGCTGTACCTCTACGTTCCACCTGTTGGCCAGGCTTTTTCAGCAGCAGAGGGCAGTAGTGGAATACCAGCTGCAACATGGTCGTTGCCTTTACAGTCAGCTTTTGCTATTCACAAATGAGGAGTGGGCATATATGTCTGACCTCTGTGAGGTTTTAAGAAACTTTGAGGAATCAACACAGATGGTGAGCGGCGATAACGCTATTATCAGCGTAACCATCCCACTTCTGTGTCAAAGGCTCGCTGCTTACAATTAAGGACGACACTTTGCATGTGGAAGAGGTGGAAATGGGGGAAGAAATTACACAGGGTGTTAGCCAGACCACCCTTAGTTTGTCTTCTCAGCGCGAATTGGATGATAAAGAGGAGGAGGAGCAGGAGACGGTTGCCTCGACTACAGAGGGTAGTACCCATGGAAGTTTAATTCCACCTATTCTGCTTGGGTGGTCACAAGAGGAGGAAGACGATGAGGAGATTGAGAGTGATCCTCCTGATGACGACAGCGAAGTCTTGCCTTTTGGTTCTCTGGCCACATGGTTGACTTCATGTTAGACTGCCTTTCCCGCG
This sequence comes from Bufo bufo, assembly GCF_905171765.1. NCBI lineage: Eukaryota > Metazoa > Chordata > Amphibia > Anura > Bufonidae > Bufo > Bufo bufo. The sequence goes on along the minus strand of NC_053391.1, from coordinate 527,631,433 downwards.
ACCCGCGTGTTATACGCATTTTAGAAAACACGGATTACTGGTTGTTCACCCTTCTCAACCCAATTACAAGGAGAACTTCTCATCTCTCATTCCTCTGGTGGAGAGGACGAGCAAATCGGTGCAATACCAGAAGATCCTTGTTGAAAAATTGCTCCAAAAATTTCCCTCTGACAACGCTGGCCAACCGAGGAGGGGAGACAAAGGGAACACACAGCAGTTCCAAAAGAGGCAGGGCAACACTCTCCAAAGCCTGGGATAGTTTCATGACACCCCGGCAGCACCCTCACCCTGATGCGCGGCCTAGTGTCACAAGGAGGGAAAATTTTTGGAAGATGGTGAAGGAGTACATAGCAGACCATGTCAGTGTCCTCAATGATCCCTCAGTGCCTTAGAACTACTGGGTGTCCAAGCTGGACATGTGGTACGAACTGGCGCTCTACGCCTTGGAGGTGCTGGCCTGCCCTGCCGCCAGCGTTTTGTCTGAGCGGGTATTTAATGATGCTGGTGGCATTATAACAGATAAGCGTATCCGCCTGTCAACTGAAAATGCTGACAGGTTGACTCTTATAAAAATGATCAAGGTCTGTATTGACCATGGTTTCTCGACTCCATGAGAGGAAAGCTGATGAACATAAAGGCACTTTAAATGTGTTGTTTATAATGTACTGAATACACTGTATTCCCATGCACCCCTTCCACCACAAACAAGGGTATATGGTTGAATCTTCAGTTTCGTATCCTCCTTCTCCTCCTACATCATATCAACATGCTTATTCGTTGCATATAATGCCCTCGCATATAATTTTTTACAGGGTCAGCTCAGCTGCAGGCCCTCGTATATAATTTTTTACAGGGCCAGCTCACCCGCAGGCCCTCACCTACAATCTTTTACAGGGTCAGCTCACCTGCAGGCCCTCACATATAATTTTTTTACAGGGTCAGCTCACCAGCAGGCCTTCACCTACAATCTTTTACAGGGTCAGCTCACCAGCAGGCCCGCACTTCTAATCTTTTACAGGGTCAGCTCACCAGCAGGCCCTCGCATATAATGTTTTACAGGGTCAGCTCACCAGCAGGCCTTACCTACAATCTTTTACAGAGTCAGCTCATCTGCAGGCCCTCGCATATAATCTTTTACAGGGTCAGCTCACCTGTAGGCCCGCACCTAAAATCTTTTACAGGGTCAGCTCACCAGCAGGCCCACACCTAAAATATTTTACAAGGTCAGCTCACCTGCAGGCCCTCACCTACAATATTTTACAGGGTCAGCTCACCTGCAGGCCCGCATCTAAAATCTTTTACAGGGTCAGCTCACCAGCAGTCCCGCACCTAAAATCTTTTACAAGGTCAGCTCACCTGCAAGCCCTCACCTAATTATACCTAATAGGTAATTTGCGCCCATGCTGCCTTGCTTAGATGTGGTAGACGTAGCCGTTTCTCAGGCTCCTTCTCCGGAATCGAACACTGATTTACCGTTACCCGTGGTCCCCCTGGTTTGCGCTGAAAATAACATTGAAAGTTGATTCAAGATTCAAATGATCATAGCGCTCATCTATCACTGGTTTTCACAGGGTGCACGTCTGGATTGGTCCCCAACTCCACCTCGGGAACTACTTGGTCCTTATATATACAAATAGACAGCACTCCAAAGTTGAAGGTGAAGTAATTAATGATTTTATTCAGCTGGACATAATTTCAGGCAAATTTTCGGGCTATATGTAGCCCTTCATCATGCTCGGTATAAGGAGCTTAAGCGTGGACGCCGGCATAAGTCGAAAGTTGATTCGCTGTTGAAAGTTGGGCAGACATCCGAATGGATCGTCTCCGTCACAGGGACGTGCGATCGGCCTCAGGTTATCTAGAGTCACCAAAGTGGCAGCAGGCCCTCGCCCATAATGTTTTAGATAGTCAGATCAGCAGGCCCTTCCTCCAAATGATTTTGAGGGTCACCAGCAGGCCATCAATCATAATTTTTCAAGGCTGTGTATGATGCCCTCCTTTATGTGTAACAAAGGGTGTATTGGATTGCCGGTTCCTTGTAATTTTTGGCAGACCTTTCACTTAGTGCATTGGCTTTATGAGTGTGGGAGTCCCACTACCTGAACAATTGTACCACAATGTGAATGAGGCCCTCCTTTATTTGATATACAGGTTGTATCGGAGTGCCTATTCCTTGTAATTTTTGGCAGCACTTGCACTTTATATACAAGTAAATATACAGGAAAGAATGTTTCCTAACAATTTTTCCTCTAAAATCGATTTTATCTTCGGTTTTGTGCGTATTATTGTCAGTCTGTAAAAGTGGCATACTACTCGGACAACATCGTTCCCAGCAGCGACCTGGGAGTCCAAGATGCATCCAGACATCCTCCCCATGCTGTTCCTGAACCATTTTGGTGGTATTTCCATCAATTTCTGACCTTTTCCTATGAACCAGGCACCCTCCCCTCTTCAGAGCAGGGGGTGCCTGGTTTAATGCTCGGGTTCTTCCATTGTCTTCCATTATACTCGGGCCTTACATTGGGGATATGTCCATTATACTCGGGCCTTACATTGGGGATATGGCTGTATATTACAGCTGTTGCCTTCATCCAATCGCACAAATACATTTGCTGTGCCTGATCCATCATCAGCACAAGTATGCTCACAATTGCCTGGTGCACCGGATGAACATTCTTGTCCTCTGTCATCAGTTAACAGTACACTCTAGAGATGAATATTACATATTACTGGTGTCTTTATAATCATATTTGGTGCCTGTGAATAAAGCAGTAATATGTAGATTAGCTTTCTGAGCAGATCTCAGAGTGGTGAAGTTTTAGTGTATGGAATATGTGACATTGCTAGCACACAGCTGTTAGCAGCGCCGATACTGTAGTATTTTCAAAGTCAATTGTCAGTAGCAGTGTCTTCAGTGTGTTTGTAGAAAGGGAAGGACATCTTATTGCACCTCCCTGTCTTTAATTTCCAGATTTGCAAACTGTTCCATATTTTGTGTGACTGTGTACATTTAGACCCAAAAATGTCAGGAATATAGAAGGATTCGAAACAAAAGAACCAGAGCCAGAATATGCGTAGTAGAAGCACCAGCTATCTGGCCAAAAGTAGTAGTAGTAGCAGTAGTAGGCCGCAGTTGTCCCAGCTGACTTCAGAAAGGTGCAACATTATTATTAAGGAGACATAGCATGAGATTGTAGACTCGATGGCTTAGTCCTCCACTCAGTCGCAGCAGGATGACGTGAAGGTGACTTCTGAGTCTGACATCGTGCTGTGGAGCCAGGGGTAGAATTGGGAAAAAACGCAATTCTGATCAAGGTTTTTTTTTTACACTGTACACTATGCAGTAAAATTTACCTGTTATCTTCATTATCCAGGTCAGTATGGTTCCAATGATACCACACTTGTATAATTTTTCTTGTGTTTTAATACTGAAAAACAAAATTAAACCTTTGAAAAATTAATTTTCTTTTCATCACCATATTCTAAACCCCTATAACTTTTTTGTAGCTATGTGTACAGGGCTGTGTGAGGGCTCATTTTTTGCGGGACGATCTGTTCTTTTTCAGTGATACCAATTTTAAGTGTGTGCAACTGTTTGATCACTTTTTATTAAAAATTATTGTATAGTTGAAGTGACAAAAAAAAGCAAATTGGCTGTTTTAATTTTTTTTCCCTACGCCATTTGCCGTATGCCATTAATATTGTTATATTTTAATAGTATGCGCATTTTCACACGCGGCGATGCCCATGATGTTTACTTTTTTCATTCGTTAGGTATTTTTATTTTTATTTTAAGGAAAGGGGGGTGATTTGAACTTTTTTTTTTTATATTTGTAAAAACTTTTTTTTAACTTTTTTTAAAAACTTTTTTTAAGTTACCTTGGGTGACAATAACTGGCAATCATTCGATTGCCAATAGTATTCAGTGATGGCTAAATAGCCATTATTGAAGACTTAATTTGCACTATATCAATACAAGGCTGCCACCTAGTGGCCTGCATTGATATATACATCTAATTGACTTGTGACTGATCGCATACATATGCCACAGGTCTCTGCTATTTAAAATAGCAGAGACCCTGCGGCTAAGGCGCCCGCAGCACGCGCGAACGGGTGCCATGTTTAGGGATCGGACACATGACGTAAAGCTACATCATGGGTCCTTAACCACCTCAGCTCCCCTAGCTTAAACCCCCTTAATGACCAGACCACTTTTTACAATTCTGCACTACATTACTTTCACGGTTTATTGCTCGGTCATACAACTTACCACCCAAATCAATTTTACCTCCTTTCCTTCTCACTAATAGAGCTTTCATTTGGTGGTATTTTATTGCTGCTGACATATTTACTTTTTTTCAATATTAATCAAAATTGATCGAAATTTTTGCAAAAAAATAACATTTTTCAATTTCAGTTGTAAAATTTTTCAAACAAAACTACATTTCTATATAAATTTTTCTCTAAATTTATTGTTCTACATGTCTTTGATAAAAAAAATTGCAATAAGTGTATATTTATTGGTTTGCGCAAAAGTTATAGCGTTTACAAACTATGGTACAAAAATGTGAATTTCCGCATTTTGAAGCAGCTCTGACTTTCTGAGCACCTGTCATGTTTCCTGAGGTTCTACAATGCCCAGACGGTAAAAACACCCCACAAATGACCCCATTTTGGAAAGTAGACACCCTAAGGTATTCGCTGATGGGCATAGTGAGTTCATAGAAGTTTTTATTTTTTGTCACAAGTTAGCAGAAAATGATGATTTATTTTTTTTTACTTACAAAGTCTCATATTCCACTAACTAAAAATAAAAACTTCCATGAACTCACTATGCCCATCACGAAATACCTTGGGGTGTCTTCTTTCCAAAATGGGGTCACTTGTGGGGTATTTATACTGCCCTGGCAATTTAGGCGACCTAAAGCGTGAGAAGAAGTCTGGAATCCAAATGCCTAAAAAATGCCCTGTGAAATCCTAAAGGTGCTCTTTAGAATTTGGGCCCCTTTGGGCACCTAGGCTGCAAAAAAATTGTCACACATGTGGTATCGCCATACTCAGAAGAAGTAGGGCAATGTGTTTTGGGGTGTATTTTTACATATACCCATGCTGGGTGAGAGAAATATCTCTGTAAAAGTCAACTTTTCCCATTTTTTTATACAAAGTTGTCATTTTAGAGAGCTATTTCTCTCACCCAGCATGGGTATATGTAAAAAGACACCCCAAAACACATTGCCCAACTTCTCCTGAGTACGGCGATACCACATGTGTGACACTTTTTTGCAGCCTAGATGCGCAAAGGGGCCCAAATTCCAATGAGTACCTTTTAGGAGGGCATTTTTAGGCATTTGGATTCCAGACTTCTTCTCACGCTTTAGGTCCCCTAAAATGCCAGGGCAGTATAAATACCCAAGTGACCCCATTTTGGAAAGAAGACACCCCAAGGTATTCCGTGAGGGGCATAGCAAGTTCATAGAGGTTTTTTTTTTTTGGCACAAGTTAGCGGAAATTGATATTTTTTAGTTTTTTCTCACAAAGTCTCCCTTTCCGCTAACTTGTGACAAAAAGTTCAATCTTTCATGGACTCAATATGCCCCTCAGCGAATACCTTGGGGTGTCCACTTTCCAAAATGGGGTCATTTGTCGGGTGTGTTTACTGTTCTGGCTTTTTGGGTGGGGCTAAATTGTGAGCAACCCTGTAAAGCCTATTGGTACTCGTTGGACTTTCGGCCCCTTTACGCACCTAGGCTGCAAAAAAGGGTCACACATGTTGTATCGCCGTACTCAGGAGAAGTAGGGCAATGTGTTTTGGGGTGTATTTTTACATATACCCATGCTGGGTGAGAGGAATATCTCTGTAAATTGACAACTTTGTATAAAATTTTTAAAAAAGTTGTCATTTACAGAGATATGTCTCTCACCCAGTATGGGTATATGTAAAGATACACCCCAAAACACATTGCCCTACTTCTCCTGAGTACGGCGATACCACATGTGTGACACTTTTTTTGCAGCCTAGGTGCGCAAAGGGGTCCAAATTCCAATGAGAATCTTTACGATTTCACAGGGCATTTTTTACACATTTGGATTCCAAACTACTTCTCACGCTTTAGGTCCCCTAAAATGCCAGGGCAGTATAAATACCCCACAAGTGACCCCATTTTGGAAAGAAGACACCACAAGGTATTCCGTGAGGGGCATGGCGAGTTCCTAGAATTATTTTTTTTGCACAAGTTAGCGGAAAATGTATTTATTTATTTCTTTTTCTCTTACAAAGTCTCATATTCCACTAACTTATGACAAAAAATAACATTTTACATGAACTCGCCATGCCCCTCACGAAATAGCTTGGGGTGCCTTCTTTCCAAAATGGGGTCACTTGTGGGGTATTTATACTGCCCTGGCATTTTAGGGGACCTAAAGCGTGAGAAGTAGTTTGGAATCCAAATGCGTAAAAAAATGCCCTGTTAAATCGTAAAGATTCTCATTGGAATTTGGAAGTCTGGAATATAAATGTCTAAAAAAATTTACGCATTTTACGCATTTGGATTCCGTGAGGGGTACGGTGAGTTCATGTGAGATTTTATTTTTTGTCACAAGTTAGTGGAATATGAGACTTTGTAAGAAAAAAAAACAAAAACGAAATCAATTTCCGCTAACTTGTGACCAAAAAAAAAAATCTTCTATGAACTCTCCATGCCCCTCAAAAGTGATCTTTTTATAGCGCCGCAGCGATTTTACGGTGTTTTTGCAGTGATCAGAAAACAAAAATTCTCTCACTGCGGTGGGGCGGACTGAACGCAAGTGTGCGCACAAGATCAGGCCTGATCGGGCGAACACTGCGTTTTTTGTAGAGCCTATAGAATATGTCCTATTCTTGTCCGCAATTGCGGACAAGAAAAGGCATTTTCTATACAGTTCTGGCAATGTGCGGATCCGCAAAATGCGGAAAGCACATTGCCGGTGTCTGTGTTTTGCGGATCCGCAGTGTCCGTGTTTTGCGGATCCGCAAAACACATACGGGCGTCTGAATGAAGCCTTACAGGGGGGTGATCAATGACAGGGGGGTGATCAGGGAGTCTATATGGGATGATCACCCCCCTGTAAGGCTCCATTCAGCCATCCGTATGTGTTTTGCGGATCCGCGGATCCATAAAACACATACGGACGTCTAAATGGAGCCTTACAGGGTGGTGATCAATGACAGGGGGGTGATCAGGGAGTCTATATGGGGTGATCACCCCCCTGTCATTGCTCACCCCCCTGTAAGGCTCCATTCAGACGTCCGAATGTGTTTTGCGGATCCGTGGATCCGCAAAACACATACGGACGTCTGAATGGAGCCTTACAGGGGGGTGATCAATGACAGGGGGGTGATCAGGGACTCTATATGGGGTAATCATCCCCCTGTAAGGCTCCATTCAGACGTCCATATGTGTTTTGCGGATCCGTGGATCCGCGGATCCGCAAAACACATACGGACGTCTGAATGGAGCCTTACAGGGGGTGATCAATGACAGGGGGGTGATCAGGGAGTCTAATATGGGGTGATCAGGGGTTAATAAGTGAAAGGGGGGGGTGTAGTGTAGTGGTGTTTGGTGCTACTTTACAGAGCTGCCTGTGTCCTCTGGTGGTCGATCCAAGAAAAAGGGACCACCAGAGGACCAGGTAGCAGGTATATTAGACGCTGTTATCAAAACAGCGTCTAATATACCTTTCAGGGGTTCAAAAAATCGGATCTACAGCCTGCCAGTGAATGATCGCCGCTGGCAGGCTGTAGATCAGCTCGTTTACCTGCAGTTCCTGTGAACGCGTGCTCCTGTGTGCGCGCGTTCACAGGAAATCTCACGTCTCGCGAGATGATGCGCCGGCGCGTCGAAGAGGAATGAATCGACCGCCTCCGGAACGCAATCCTGCGTTAGGCAGTCCGGAGGCGGTTAAAAGGTTAATCACGTTGTTTGTTAACCACCTCAGCCCCTATAGCTTAAACACCCTTAATGACCAGGCCACTTTTTACACTAATGACCTACCCTACTTTCACCGTTTATTGCTCGGTCATGCAACTTACCACCCAAATGAATTTTACCTCCTTTTCTTCTCACTAATAGAGATTTCATTTGGTGGTATTTCATTGCTGCTGACATTTTTACCTTTTTTGTTATTAATCGAAATTTAAAGATTTTTTTGCAAAAAAATTACATTTTTCACTTTCAGTTGTAAAATTTTGCAAAAAAAACGACATCCATATATAAATTTTTCTCTAAATTTATTGTTCTACATGTCTTTGATAAAAAAAAAATGTTTGGGTAAAAAAAAAAAATGGTTTGAATAAAAGTTATAGCGTTTACAAACTATGGTACAAAAATGTGAATTTCCGCTTTTTGAAGCAGCTCTGACTTTCTGAGCACCTGTCATGTTTCCTGAGGTTCTACAATGGCCAGACAGTACAAACACCCCACAAATGACCCCATTTCGAAAAAGTAGACACCCTAAGGTATTCGCTGATGGGCATAGTGAGTTCATAGAACTTTTTATTTTTTGTCACAAGTCAGCGGAAAATGCTGATTTTTTTTTTTTTTCTTACAAAGTCTCATATTCCACTAACTTGTGACAAAAAAATAAAAACTCAC